>NW_017306902.1:876880-882702 GCF_000935625.1 Nanorana parkeri | reverse complement strand
TAGTATAGAATAGTACAATATTCATCTGTTATATGTAGTATATTTGTCAGTGGCAACTACTATATCTCTGCCATATTCTTTTGCCTCTTCTATTTCTCTTGCAGTTTTTTTGGGTTAGTATTACACTGTAATAAATACAGTGTGTTACATACTGGTAAGTCATTCAATAATTAAAATGTTTTACCATTTTCAACATAGTATGTTTATTTTTTTCAGCCGCTAGGCCTACTCAGAGAAGCTATCCTGACCTCTCCAGTTACAACATGAATGAACGTGAGTACATATATGCTGAACCAAACTAGTCTTAGTGTTTCTCTACAGGTTGAGGTTTACTGTACAGTATTCTCTACAGTACTACCAAGGGTATCTGAAACATAGGTAGATCTAAGATTATTACAGATGCCCACGAGACAGCAAACTAGCTAATGGTCACATTTTCTCAATCATTTTTGGTCATTGAATTCATATTCTTTTGCTGAAATAACCCCTCAACTTGTATGTATTTCTCTATGGCTGTTTCTAGCGGGTTCAAGATCTACTTTGAAGTATTGAAATATGTGATTTGTTTGTGTCCCCTCCACACAAAATACATTTAGGAGTAACTCCAAGCAATAGGGGAAATTATTATGTCAACTCCTTCTGCAGGGCTATTGGACAGGTCTGCAGCCTCTTGCCTGTACGTTTGTGAAGTGTATCTGCCTTGTCTGTAGAATAGGTAGGGTTTGTCATTTCTAGAAAAAATGGTACATGCATGTATCTATAACCAGCCTTTATAGCAGGGCGCACATTGGGAAGGCTTACAACAATACAAAACAAAAAAATTCCCCAGCCTCAACCTGCCAGCCAGCCTGCAACCAAACAAGTAGCCCTGTCAACAGTATGCGTTAAAATCAGAGTAAACCTCTGATTTTAACGCATACTGTTGACAGGGCTACTTGTTTGGTTGCAGGCTGGCTGGCAGGTTGAGGCTGGGGAATTTTTGTGTTTTGTATTGTTGTAAGCCTTCCCAATGTGCGCCCTGCTATAAAGGCTGGTTATAGATACATGCATGTACCATTTTTTCTAGTTTGACTATTTTTGGTTTGGGGGATGCACTGGAGTCCCAGCGTGCATTTTTGGTTGCTGGGCCTCCAGTGCGTCCCTGCACCTTATTAGGAGGAGTTGGCTACCTCCAGGTACACCTGCATGTAATTTATCAACTTCATTAATATGCTCACACTTAGAGACTCGGATACATAGAGTTAGGACCACACTTTGCAGAGGTGCCTTGGCGCGGCAGTGTGGCTTCTACATATTTTTGGCCAAAAGATTGTGCAACTTAAACCTCTGATTTTAACGCATACTGTTGACAGGGCTACTTGTTTGGTTGCAGGCTGGCTGGCAGGTTGAGGCTGGGGAATTTTTGTGTTTTGTAGGGTTTGTCATTTCTTTCTAAAAAAATGAGAGGTCTGTATAACTATACTGCAAAAAAACCCTTTATGGGCTAAGTTGGGAATCTCCAACCGGAAGAATCGCAGGTCAAGAAGTTTGGCATTTCCAGAGTAGACGGTGACCCAGCAGTTGCAGGGATGACTTAGTCTACTCGAGGATTAAAAACAAGAGTTGCTTGTTAAAGTGAATTTACAAGTCTGCATTAATAAATTCCTGACATGTCACGGTACACAGGATGAAAACAGGACTTTTTACTAGCAAAATTTACGAGCTTCATTAAAGTGACACTTTCTCATGGTCAGCCTGAAAAAGCAAGTCGAAAGTTGGTTCTGCTGCAAGCCAGAGGAACCATTTCTTCAATGGTTGCTCCTCCTGTGTTCTCTCACTTACATTGTACACGGTCATTTTCTGTCAAGTCACAGAAATAAAAATGCTACAGGGGGCTGCACTGTGTGTGACACGATTACACACAGAACATAAAGTCTACTTCTTGGTTTTACATGATCCATAAATCCCTAGGACATCCTAAAAGATGATGCCATCCTTTTGGGGAGACAGAAGATGAAGGTAAAGTCAGAGGGAGTTCTTTGATCTCCTTGAGCGGTAATAAATACCTGTAAGTATTATGCTTATAGATTTCCTAGCAAGCATGCACCTAACGTACATGAAAAAAATAAATCTAACACTAGGTCATCTTTAAGCAGGGACATAGATAAATAGATTCCTGTTCACCCAGTTCTAGAAAGTTCTGTAATAGCAGCCACACAAACTAAATTCAACAGGAATAGCCATGCTGTCTTAATTAGTGCCACTTGTGAGGCCTAACAAATACAGGAAGTATTTAATGGGCAGTAAACTTAAAACACAAGTGAATGGAGGAGCTAATAATAAACTTTTATAGCTATTCCATTAAATGTTTACATATCCTGAAGTATATTGCATGCTATTAACATATGCCATGCTGCCGACTAATGTCTGTTGTGATATATTACTGGGAAAGGGGAAATTCCTGTTTTATAAGACAGGAAGTAACCTGCGTCTAAGAAAATGCCTCACATTGTGACTCCAGCATGTTTTTTTTTTTTTTAATTTATTATCTCCAATATTTAAATGTTTTTGTAAATGTTTGGAATTATTCGAGATAGTACCTTTCTATAAACCCTTTTTTGATGTTGGTATACATCATAGGTACAGGTATACTGTAAATCATTGTAAAAAATACTTTAGCATGATGCTTGTGTTTATTTTGTTACAAGCTTGGTACTGGAATTTTTTTTATTGCTATTGACAAAAATGAAACCTTTCCAATCTACTATAACAAAAAGGGCAACAAACGCATGTCTAAAGGATGCCACACCACGCCAGAATGTTAAGCTGGCCATACTCTGAATTTCAGCGGTCTGCTGCTAAGCCACTGTGTGGGTTAGCACGTCTTCCTTGGAGCAATGGGGGTCCCTGGTTCAAATCCTGGTCAGGACACTATCTGCATGGAGTTTACATGTTCTCCTTGTGCTTGCATGGGTTTCCTCCGGGTACTCCAGTTTCCGCCCACACTCCAAAGACATGCTGGAAGGTTAATTGGCTCCTGTTTAAATTGGCCGTGTTTGCATCTGAAATAGAGACTGATGTGAATGTGCAGTATGTAAAGCACTGCATACATTTTTGGCACTATCTAAATAGCTGTAATATATACAATATATAATATAAATACCTGGCTTGACAAAAGCTGATTTTTCAGTCAACCTCTGTTGAAGGAGCAGGTTGGAAAATTATCGGCCGGTCGAACAGCGACTGCAGCCAGTCAGCTTCATTCACTGTTTGAGCGTACACTTCTAAAGTGGTGCGGCTATTTACAATGGGTTGGAGCAAAGGATGGAAGCATGGATTTCGCATCAGTGCAACTCTAGCAATGTCCCTTGATATTTCATAGTTACTTGGGTTGGAAAATACATATATCTATCACATTAAACCTTAACAAAATGCATCCTGAAACCCAAGCTGGTTCAGATGAAGGAAAAAATACCTTTATGACTCCTGTTGGCAGCCTGATAAATGCTTTTCCCAGCTGAACATTAATCTTCTTTTCAACTACAAGGGGTGTCCTGCTGTGACTTTAAAGTAAATAGCTTTCCACTGACTTTTCTATATGTATGCTGTATATTTACTTTTTATAAGGCGATAATTTGTTGTTTTTTTTTCTTCTCCACATCAAGGGTGAACAGATTCAGTTAATGTAATAGTTCCTAGTAATTCAAACCTTCTGTGCCCCTTGATAATGTATTTGTCTATCACTGCATACTTCCCAGTGTTGGGGCATCTTTTTTTTTTTTGAGCTTCTTAAAACTAAACTGAAAATTTAAGAAGGTGGTATACTAATGCTTTATAAATTTAAGACCAAAGTTTAGATGCAATTAAAGTCTGTCTTGGCTCTCTGGTTCTTTAAACCCTCATTCACACGAGTAACAGCCGGCCCGTACAGATCCGTGCTGCTTGCACGGCCGTATCGCACTGCTCCCGGGAAGGACAGGTGCTGTGTGTGATTACACGCAGCAGCCTGTTCTCTATGGGAGTACGCGGCCGTATGCCGCCCTACGCTCACCCGAACTGCCCGTCAGTACGGGTGCGGATGCTCGGGTGCAGAAAGGATCCATCCTGTCGGCGTACGAGTACGGACACCCGCACGGACGTGCAGGGCGGGTGAGCGTAGGGCCGCGTACACCCGCATACTCCCATAGAGAACAGACTGCTGCGTGTAATCACACGCAGCACCTGTCCTTCCCGGGAGCGGCCTGATACGGCCGTGCACGCAGCACAGATCAGTACGGGCCGGTTGTTACTCGTGTGAATGAGGGCTAAATGTAAGAAACTATTTTGTTAGCATTTGGAGCTGCAGACTGACATTGCATGTTGTCATTTGAAGTATTATGCCACCAAAGTGTATAAACTAACAATAGGGGTAAAATACAGCTATGCAAGCATTTGCCAGGCCTTGTTCTAAAACCATTGTCGGTGAGCATCTGCAGTCCCTGCAGATCAGTGGCGGTAGACCGCACAGACAAGGTTCGCAGGAAGAATAATTCAGCCACAGGTTATTAACAGTGTAGCAGGCTGTGGCTCTGCTTTTAACCCTTTCGATGCTGGGGGGCGCCCGGTATTTTTGAAAATAGCGGTCATCAGCGGCTTGTGAGCCGCTGATGACAGCTATTAATTTAAAGGGGACAGTCTGCTGAACAGTTCTACTATAAGCTGATGGTCGCTAAAGCGACCATCAGCTTATGGTAGAACTGTAAATGCCAGGTCCGTACGGCATACTGAGCTGACCAGCTGGAAGCACTTTTGTAGCTCCGTATGCCGTACGTCCTTGGCAGCGAAAGGGTTAAGGCTACGTTTGCCTTTGGACCATGTTTCCACAAGGTTACTTTAAGTTATAGTGTCTACAGAATGCCCAGCCTTCGATAAGGACTCTGCAGGTCACAGCACTCATGCTTTCTCCCTTGATAACAACAGGCTACTAAATCATAGTAACGTAAGATTAGGAAAGACAATGGACTTCAAACAGGCAAAGAGTAGGTTAAGCAGTGTTCAGGCAGATATAAGACGTTCTGACACAGGCAGAAGGCTGAGATAGATGGTATTCAAGCAAAGTCATAACACAAGCAGCTGGTTAAGATGAGTATCAAAAAGGCAAACACCAAAAAAACAGGGAACCAGGACAAAGGTCAGGAGGAACAATGTGCCAGGAAAACTATGGGACAGTTTAATAAGTCAAAATGCAAAACTCAGGGAGAGAAAGCTGAAGCCCAAAAATTAGCTATACAGGGTATAGAGGCTGGATTGCAGAGAAAAACAAAACACAAAATATGCCAAGAATCCCTGAGAGGAATAATATTTTGTCATTGTTAAAAATCAGTGACAAAGAGCAGAGTTTCAGAACAAGAGACAGATGTAGGCTAGCAGGTAGCACCGGAAAGACCAGGAAGTGATACAGACTGACTTTACAACAGCCAGATTCCTTGCAATTTGTTTGGAATGAATCTCCTTCATAAATCCATGCCGACTGTCATCTGTGGTTTTATTTTCTGTTATATAATCCTTTATGTAGTTCCTTAAAAGACCCTCTGAAATCTTTCTAACAATGGAACTTAAGCGTTCACCTCTGTAGTTACTAGGTGAAGACCTTTATCCGTTCTTAAATATAAGCATCACATTTGTTTTGTAGCAGTCATCAGTCATTAAAGAATTACAAAGATCTTACAATGTATTGGTCTTAGCTGTTTGAAGACTTGTAAGTTTAGGTCATCGGAACAGAGTTGTTCACAATTATTTTTACTAATCTTTTTTTTTTTTTTTTTTGCTCCCTCAATTTTAAAGCGTCTGCAAGGGATCCATTT
>NW_017306902.1:852920-875730 GCF_000935625.1 Nanorana parkeri | reverse complement strand
CCTCGGAAAAGAGTTTTTCCCAATTTTTTTTTCTAATTTTTTTTTTTTTTTTTTTTGCTGCATCAATTATAAAGCGTCTGCAAGTGATCCATTTGTATTTGTAATAATATTGTTTTCATACCATTTTTATTGTGATCATATATCTTTGTAAAAAATAGGAGGAAAACTGTGAGCAATCTTAAAGTGGCATTGCCATCAATGGATTGTAGTTTGGTATAAATCTGGGATATTAAAAGTCTGAGTTTGAAGACCTGGAACTTTCATTTATGAAAAGGAAAATGGACTGTTCATGAAATAATTGGCTGCTCTGGAGTTATAAAAAGTAATCCAGTTGCATAGCCTCCACAATGTTTTCTGCCACTTTAGTCAACAGTACTCCATGTGTATTACATTCTGTGGTTTAGACCTCAAAATTACATCTCCACCTTTGCCACTTTACTTACATTATTCTCACTGTTTCTACTTCTTTTACATGCTAAAAACATCACTGGTACATGGATCCTTGGAAATAACTTCTATGAAAGTGTGGCGAGCATTGGTGTAATCATACAAATAGTTTATCCTTAGGAGTAAATTGAGAAATGATGAGGTTCCCTATAGGCGATGAATAGCAGGGGAATGCATTGACATAGTAGTGACCCATTTTGTTCCAAATCATAGAAGCCTGTTTTTGATCTTCTTTAGCATACTAGAGGAGTAACAACAGCAAAAATGTAGATAACTAATGGATAAAAAGGTGTGATTATCAGGACTACATTATGTATGACAAGAGGTATATGGTAGAATGTCATTAAAGCCATTTGAGTACCACATTCATATACAGGACTGAAGTGTAAAATATTATTTACGGAGAGGTCTCCTACTTGTAGAGAGGATTATTCGTGTTTGCAGTTCTCAGTTCCTAAGTAGCACATTTGACTGACCTCTGTTAATGCTGTCAGCAGGAACAGCCATGCTGCTATACCATACATGTGCTACCGATATATATATATATGATGAATGTAATGGTGTCACAATTAGTACAGTGATGTACATGTGCTGTGTACAAGCCACAGTGATGCTGGACATGGCATGTGGATATAGCTGGCTGGATTTACACGAGATCCTAGACAGGAGAATAATGTAAACATTCTACATAAGCTGCAGCCACTCAACAAACCTCTAAAGGCATCCTCGTAAAATATTTAGCCTTGTGATAATCCTGAAATGATTTTTTTTCCCCAGCCTTTTCTGCAGCTCAGCATCTAACATGTATTTATAAATAAAGTAAATATGTCAATCCATCTGGTGGTGCCCTTTTGGCTTTTCTTGTTACATCACTACCTAGAAATAAAAGCAGAAAATGGACTCAAATTATCTTTCAGCTGGGTACTAATGAGGGAATCCTCTGCAGAGATTATCGCTGCGCATAATGCGTTTTCTGTAGTTTTTAGTTATGAATGGAAAAGAGAGGCTTTTCCCCTTGAACAGATGAATATGACTTCTAAATAATTTAAAGGGGCAATACAATCAAAAAGTGAAAATGTTTTCCATTTATGTGGGATGGATGTTACATCTGGCAGTGTTCATGTGCTGAGTGTTGGGTGAGGTCTGTCTCTTGTTAGAACACCTAAAAGGCTGGGTTAGGATGACACCTACATACCTGTTTACCATTAGAAAAAAGCAGTGGCAACTTCTGTATTCTCTCTCAACAGGCTCACAGTGCAATATTCAGACTCCAGTTTTGAATTTGCCTCACTTGTAATTGCTCTTTAACCTTCTGTTTGTTTTACTAGCTAGTGTTGGTGCTCCCACTGTGGACCCGATTGGAAATGTCTGGTCACATTTTCAGGGAGTTATAGATTAAAAGGCCGATTTTACTTAAAGTGATCTTTTACCCCTTTTAACAAAAAAACAAATCAGCATGCAGCTCTTCATGCTGTTATGAAATCATCTTACATTCATTAGTTTAACAAACACATTTTTAATTTAACCCGCAATTTCTTTTTTTTCCCACTTACTGCTCCACTTGGGCACAAATGATGTAATTGTGCCCAAGCATTGCATCCTGGGAAGGTTACATCAGCAGAGCATTACTGGGAAATCTCATCTGTAATCTCACAAGATCTCAGGGAAAGGCATTTTCCTCCCCTGAGATGATGTGCTTGATCACATGTCCTAGTCACATGTGCCGCAGGCATGACTGCGGTGCAATTGGCTTTAATGCACCACCATGCCCCCTCCCACCCCAGAACGCAGGGGAAAGTTTAGTATGTGATACAGTGCGCTCCAGCAGATAACCACTCTGGAACGCACTGTCAGTGGTGTGAACAAGCCCTTCGTTCAGATTTAAACTAGCAAAAAAGGAGGAATTTTGGATGCAAAGTTCCATTTATAATAGAAACTTTTTAAGTTTACAAAAGAAAGTGGTAGAAATGTAGAGAATATCAGTCACAATGTTGCAATTTTTGTCAGGTTTTTATGCTCATTTAGACTAATGTAGAAATTAAAGCTATCTCTCAGTCATATGCTTCTTTCTTTAGACCCGTGGCTCATAAAACTTAATGGTATTGAAAAGCTATTTAGGTCTAATTATCATTTAAACTTTTGCTGTGTTACTACCGCCATGTTCTGAGGTTATTATTTCATATTCAGGGTCCTTTCCCAATAAAAACTTGAATCAAAATTGTTAGTGGTTAGCTCTAAGCTAAACTCTCCACAGGAAACGTCTTTATTTTTAATAAAAATAGGCTTTTTATTTGTTCTTACTAAAGACACCTTTCTCCAACTACGTTTCATGCAATTAAGTATTAATAGTCATTAAAATGAATTCATAATGTAGATTTTTTTAAAGAAATTGCACTTTTAACTGTTATTGCAAAATGCATAAAGCCCAACTCTATCCAAATCTTTATTTTAGCTTTTGATGCCAGTCAGAACTATTGTCAAGTATTTATGGCCACCTGTGTTCTCATTGGTGATACCAGGACAAGGAATAAGAGGGCACAGGTATCACTGGGACAACTAGACCTATATTCATTATTCTAAATAAATGTACTTTTATGCCTGCCTCTGTCCGCATAAGAAGGATATTACAGCTCCTCCTATCTTTTTAATACCCTGGCACAGGAATGAGGAAATTCTCCCCATTGGGAGCACTGATCACAATTAAAAGCCTAACAGACTTGCTAATCTCCATCATGTTGGTGAGATTTCTCACACTGCTGAATTGTTAAAAAAAAACTGTTGCACAGTAAGCTGGCCGAAGCAGCCTATAATATTTAATTTGTCACCTGTCTAGTGCAGGTTGAAGGATTAATTGATCTGGTTCTTGTAGGTAACATTTTCACTTCCCAGTTCCTATTTATATAATTAATATACACCAGGGTAGGCAACCTTGGCACTCCAGCTGTTGTGCAACTACAAGTCTCTTGAAGCACTGCAGGGTTTTGACAGTTACAGGCATGACTTCCAGAGGCAGAGGCATGATAGAATTAGTTTCAGCAAGCTGGAGTGCCTACCTACCAAGTTGCCTACCGCTGATATAGCCTATATGCTGTGTTCCTGCAGTGTTCTTAAGCATGCTTTCATTATCACTCCAAAGAAATGCTGGAAGGTTAATTGGCTCCTGTCTAAATTGGTCTTGTTTGCATGTGAGATAGGGACCTTAGATGGTAAGCTCCTTGAGGGCAGGGACAGATGTGATTGTGCAACGTAAATTGCCGGCGCTATATAAATACCTGTAATAAATAATAAAATTATTATTTATGCTATTATTCACAATATAACATGGACACTGTTGGTCCACCTGGCAGCTGGGAAATGAGACGGGCCATAGGTACAGTTGTTGAATTGTATGGGCCACCTTGTTGCCAGTGGAACTTTATTTCTAGCAGCCTTGCCTATGACAGATTTTTCAGAGGGAGATCAGCAGTGGGAGCTTCTAAAGTTCTATTATTACAACCTGTCGTATAAACTTGGGTCCCGAGGGAAAAAAAAGTATTCAAATAAATTGTATAGTGATGTTATTTATTATGACAATACCGTGCACATATTAGGATCATAATACATGTGTGGTATGTGGCTGGTAACAAAACCAGATGGGTAGATCTTCTTATGGACTTCAGAACACTACAACAAATGTTTATTCCGTGCTCACATAAGCTTAGCTACCATTACATTGTACTCTTCCCCATGTTCTTCCTTCCGCCAGATGTTTTAAAAGTACAAAGAAGCTTGTCAACAGTCAAATGTTCACCAGGCAGCACATAATGTGTATCACATCCGTGAAGTACATCACACAACCAAATGTCACAATATGGCTTTTAGCATTCTGCTTATGCTGTGTTCGTACAGAGTTATAGAGCTAACATTGGTTTGTATGACCTCATGTACAAAGTATCTACAGTTTTATCACCTATAGGAACTAACTGGTTAGCCGTCTGGGGATTCTGTAGAAACAGCTGTATACAGATTAGAAATTATATCATCTCTCTATCAGTCAAACTGCATTTAAGTTTATATCCGTGAGTGTTAAACGTTAGTTGGGCATAGGAATCTATTATCTGCGAGATTAGACTAGTGAACTTTTATTTTTTTCTTCTACTTTTACCAATTTGCAATTAGATTGTGTGGTTATATAGGGCACCACCATCAACGGAATGTGCAGGTTGCAGCTTTAACTTATATGGTAGCCCCTGGTAATTCCAGGGCAAAGCAGATTCTTTCCTGAACATAACAGAAACCAAAAACAAGCTCAGTCATGAAGGGGTTAATGAACTATTTATCTTAATAAAAATCTCATTCATACTCTGAGCATGGGGACACTTTCTTAAGGTACTTGTTTCATCCTTAAGGAAGTATTAAACTCGCAAACATTTTTTTCAATAATTAATCCAGAGAAAAAATATATACATTACCCAGTATTTCTTTAAATTTTTGCCCAAGCATTTACAGTCGTCATCTTTCCAAACAGCTGGCTCCAACTCTCTCAGGTCTGCTTCCCTAAAGATCCTGCCCAGTAAAAGGTCACTAGGGACAGAGCAGTCTCCAGCAGATGTCCATCTACGAGTTTAGAGAAAGGAGGGAGCAGGGACTGGCTTGCCTTACCGTGTCTGTGTGTATGTCTGGGCTTCCTCCAGGCATAACTGCACTTAGTTTGTCCATTACTATATATGCTTCAAGATTGAGACTCTCATAGATTAGAGTTAGGACCACACTACACAGAGGAACCTTAATGAAATAGTTTAGCTTCCACGTATTTTGCAAAAGTGGTGTAATGTATACCTCTGTTTTTTAACGCACATTGTAAGACCGTCTAGGATTTTTTGCAGACCAACTGTTAAGTGTGCTGGGAAATTTTTGTGTTTGTGTTGTGGAGACACAAACAGCTTACTCGCACACACAAGCATGCTTGTAGGACTCTGCAAGGGAAAGGAGCCACCCTAAAACAGGATATCAAGGCCAGTGTTCAGGGAACCTGCTAATTCTGAAGGAAACTAAAAATGTTAAACATCAAGGAGCAACATCCATTGTAAGTGATCAGCATTTGAAATTGCTTAGAAAGTCTTTGACTTAATATCACTTTACAGTCTAAACAAAATGTTTCCACGTTTTTCAGTATCAGAACTGTTTAGATATCTGTAAACAATAAGTCAAGGCAACAGGACTTGCTGTATTTTTCTTGAAGACGTTTCACTGGAGATGCGACCAGCTTTCTCAATTCAGAATGACTTGTACAAAAATTCTCTGGGAATAAATATGGTGAATGTTTCTCCAGTCCACATAATCTTATTTGGATCTTATGTGGATTGGAGCAACATTCACCATATGTATTCCCAGAGAATGTTTGTACAAGTCATTCTGAATTGAGGAAGCTGGTCGGATGTCCAGTGAAACGTCTTCAAGAAAAAGTCCAGTTGCCTTGACTTATTTTTTCCATGACCTGGATGAATGAGAACCTTCACAGACAGAACTGCTTAGACCTCCAAAAATAATTTCATATTTTCTACTTTGTAAATCTGGCAGAACTTGTAATTTGCAAATTAGCTGATCTGCTTAACCCAATAACCAACATCCATTATATCATTAGGATTGACACGTGAAGCTCAGAAAGCAAAGCTCTTGTTGGTTGCACAGTTTTGGTTTCATTTTTTACCCCAATCCATCTGAGCCTTGATTTTAGTACTTACACTTTTGCTATTGATGCACCTCAGATACTTCTGCACCCAGCCCATAGGTGTCATAAAAAAATATTAATTTGGATTTTTAATAGTGCTTGTTGGGGTCAATGAGGACAATATATAGTATCAATGTACCTTTTATAGCAAGTCTTATATAGTATGCGTCATTGCTTTTTACAGATGTCTTCATGCTAATATTTCAAGTGACACAGCTGCTGATATGAATAGGAAGACAAATGTCTGGAGGAATAAGCAATGTAACCGAGAGAATTGTAAAGTGTCCAAAGTAAAGCTGATATTATCTTTTGTTTTCATCATTAACTTGATATATAATCTAGCAGAACACACATTTGTGCACAGTAGTTCTATACAGCATGATTTCTCTACAACACAGTTCTGCTGAATGCACTCTTTTTTTCTGCAGTCTTCAATGTTTTGGACAGCTGCGCTAGGCACCAAGAGAATTGATTTCTTTTGCTTTTCATGATAATAAATCATTGTAAGGTATTCCGGGTTTTCATTGTGCACTCTAATATCATTATTATCATACAGTTCCTATAAGAAGTATCCATACCCTTGGAAGTTTTCATGTTTTATTGTCATAGAACACTAGATCACACCATATTAATTTTTTCTATTAACACCAAGCAAGAGAAATCGAATTGTTCATTTGAAAGTGAAAACAGATCTGTACAAATTGATTTAAGGTATTGACAGTGTGAAAAAAAAAATAGACAACTAACCAGTTTGCTCGTTGTTTTAGGTTAATGGAGTTTGAAAGTAAATGCAGTTGAGCAAGCTAGTCTTGTATCCCCAGCTCAGGTCCTTACTGGGCTTTCCAGGTTATTCCTAGACCAGATAGAAAATATACTCCTCAGAATGTACTCTTTATCTGCTCTGGGGTCCCTAGTCAATTGAAGGTACTTGGTCCTGACTGAGCCTTCCAGAAAGTTTATATAAAAGATGCTCAGACCACCTCAACTGGCACTCTTCAATTGAGAAGATGTGCAAGCCAAATGACTGTCCAGATCTTCATACATTCTCCTGCTTGTACCTAAAACCTTGAAATTTTGGCCCTTATCTTGGGCTCTTGGTAGCAGAGCCTAAGACTGTATACTATTTTTAAATTCACACATTCCTGAACACCAACTGCAACCAAGCACATCTCAGAATTTAAGATCTAGTCAGTGCTTGGAACAGCTTGAATGTGTTCCTTTTAGAACCTAAAAGGACATGTTTTGCAAATTAGATATCTAAGAGAAACTTTTCCTAAGCTGTCATTTGGTCAAGCAACCATCTTCTATTAACAGCGTATAATTGATAAAAAATGACCTATATGATTTTACCCAGAAAGTTTCAGAATATTTTATTCAGACCAGCAAATTTTGAAAATGGTATTTGTAAACTACTTTTAGCTTGAGGATCTAACATGTTTAGGACATCAAATGAATGTGATGTCTGTAGAGGTTGCTTTCATTAACTCAGCAGACTGATTTATACGGCATCTTTATGTCTCTGTGCTTGGGCCCACTATAACTGGGTTATATATAGGTAGCTATGCAAAGGAATTCTGTGATTGTGACTCTTAATCCCAACTAAATGTGCAAGCTATGGGTTCTGTGTGTTACTCCATAGAGGGATTAGATACAAAAAATTTCCATTAGGGTACAACGTCCTTTTGGACTGGGATGTTTGCATGTGATTTTAAGCACATGCGTATATTGTGGCATATTCCTCCTCAGGATGTAGTTAATCAAAGTCCTGTGTCACAATTTGATCAAAATTAATCTTGCTGTAAGCTGCATTAATCCTAGTTTAAATATAGAATGGACAGAATGTTTCCTTCCTGTCATTGCCTGGGAAGACCACTCTAAAAAGCTAATCTGGATTATCCTTAGTCAGGATGGGGAAACCCCTTTTAACCGCATTATGCTTGAAAGCATTCTGACTTAAATGTCAGGATTGATGAAACTTGGCTTTAGAGTACAAAACACACTTTCACACATTTGTGTTCATTTCACCAGAGCCTGGTAATAGTTTAAACATTTTATATTTTGTATGTTAGATTCATGCATGTTAATGCATGCGTAACTTATAGGTATTAATAACCTCTTAAAGGGATCACAGTATTCCCCCCTGACAATGCCACCATTTTCACCTAAAGATTTGCACTATCTTTGCTCAGACATCATCTAGGATCTGGATCTCTTCTATCGGCTGGAGTAAGATGCTGTCCCAGAATAGACCCAATCATGTAAATCTTGATTTGTGCACAATAACTGGCTGTGTGTATAGAAGTTGTCTTATACAGCTCAGCTTCCTGGCTACAGCCTCTCACTGCTAGGAAAGGGTGCTTGTCCAACCTGCTTCCTCTTGCCTCCGGCAGATTCAAATGATATCATTCTCCCAGTGCGACTTTTCTCCGGCAGATGTTGAATGTTCTGTGCCTAGGCAAGGTTACTTAACTGGAGCTCAAGGACTACTTTTTAATGTTAAAATCTGCAGGTTTTAATAGTAGACTTATAAAGTTATTTTCTCACCACCACCAGTCAGATCAATCAGATTCAACCCAGTCCTATCCTAAAAAAAAAAAAAAATCACTGCTGGAATCAAACTGGCTGCTGACTGTCAAGCAATGTAAACTGTTTTTGTAATGACGAGCTGGCACAAGATGTAATTTATATACTTAGTACAAAGGTTGCTTTATTGTATCTGCAGATTTATTAACCACTTGAGTCCCCAGGTGTTTGTTTTCCCCCTAAATTCTCTAGCGTACCAGAGTGTGTTTTTGGTTTTTTTTTTTCATTTTTGGAAATGTTCATATTTCGCCCTTTTAATCATTGGTAGTTTACCCTAATGTATTCTACATCTTTTTTCAGGACAATTGAGGCTTTAATATTTGTAACATATTTAGATTTTATATGAAAGAAATGAAAAGTTTGGAAAGAAAATGCATTTTTCGGTACTTTTTCCTCAACACAACATTTATGTAATTTGCATATGTCTAGCTATTTACCCCAAAATATAACCAGCAAAGTCTACTTATTAGAATCCTATTAGTGTGATTTTTATGTAATGCAGCAAATGGTAATGCTCAATATAAACATTGTGTTTTCTTTAGAAGAGATTTATTCCCCTTTTAATGCCACATAGTGATGCACACAGGAGAAAAGATTCACTTACATAGGCATTTGACGCTCACGCATAAATGGAATCCAGATCATCCAATGTTATTGTTGGAACCTGGAGATTAAATGGGGGAGGAATTTTTTTTGTGTTATTTTTAGGAAAGGGATTATTATTCTTTTCATTTTTTTGGGTCTATTTTTCTTTCATTATAGGAAGGTTGTATCAGGTCACTGAAGTCTTGATCTAGCACCCCCACACACATCTAATAGTCATCTAATGTTGGCTACAATCAGCCAGCAATAGAAACATATAGGTGTGTGATCTAATGCTGAAGGGAGAAGCAGATAAAAGGTGCTTTAGCTCTGTCTTAGCCTCCTTACTAGAAGTGCTTGTGATGCTAAATCACTTCCAGTGTAAACACAATTCAGAAGCATTGTGTTTACAGTGATCAGCTACAAGCACTCCCTTGGAGCTCTGTGTAGCAGCAAGGCCGGAAGCTGATCATTTTAGCTCTTAGGCTTAGTTTTGGGCTCTCCTAGCCTGCACTCTGGCTAGGGCCTTAGAGAACCCCTGTTTCCAGCAGTGGAAACAAAAAGCCGCCCTATGTAATTTAAACGGCACCTGGGACTCAAGTAGTTAACAATATATACTTCTTGTTGTATTTCCCAGATAACAGAAAACTTGTGATACTAATTTATGTCTTCTAACCCCCTTCATTTCCATAATTAGTCCTCTTATTCCATGGGAAAACAGATTTATTTTTTTTACATCATGGATATTTAAAACTAGCCAGTTTAAACAGGGGCCTACCAGTATGTCTTTGAAGTGTGGGAAACTAGAGTACCCAGAGGGAATCCTTGCAAACACAGCAAGAGCCTGAAAACCCCAATCCAATGCTGCCCTTATCAAAGTAGACCTCCTTGTTTCAAGTAAAATGCCTTAAAAATACTTACAGTCCTGGGATTCTTTTCCATGCCAGTGATGGACAAGTGATCACATGTATTTCAAATGCTTGAATTTGGTCATGTGATCTTAGGGGAAGAGACCTGGGGGACTGACTTTGAGGTCAAGCCAGTCCATCAGTCTGAACTCTTATTTTCCCATTCAGCAGTTATCACATGACTGAAGGTCAACATTTGAACACTTTTTAGGCAGGGAGAAAAATTCTAGGATTGCTTGCACACAGCAGAAGAAATAATTATGAAACATTTCTGTCTCTAAACTAGAGGTTACTAGAGGGGTGTGACCATGTTAGCACATTAAATTCTCACCTAACCCTCCCTAAACTTCTATAGACTCTTACATACGCCTAGCAAACTTTTGAATAAATGGGTTTTCACCATAGGCACCAATGAACCTCTCTTTGCAGATTGCAAAAAGTTAAAATTTAAAATGTGGGATTGTAATAAGTTATAATGCAAGAACTGTATTGCAAGTCATTTAAATTAAGTGAGTATGGTTGCAATGAACTGCTGCCAATCAGAATATTTTATTCTAAGTAGGAAATAGAGATAGAAATAATGACACTTTAGGATGCAATTTGTATATTTAATTTTTATAATGATTTTGCTGTGGGCACATCTCATTTATAGTTAAGCTTTTTTTTCTAGTCTTATTTCACAACTATAACATATCTCCAGTGCCACAGATTTTTTTTCAAGCTAGATATCTGTTGAATATGTTACTCTGTCCTAAGCAGGTGCTGTATTTACAACAGTTGTGATGCATATTTGGATGTCTGCTGCAAAATATCCTCTGAAGTATTACATGTAGACATTTAGTATGTAATAACCAAGAAAATTCCATTATTCTACAGTTGTGCAGCTTGTTGTTGTATAACCCCTATTTGTTTTCTATTATGTCCTTTTTTGTCCTTTACATTGTGAACAATCAAAACTAGTATTTGCCTCAGAGCATGCCAATGTGGTGCTTGCTACCTGCTATTGCCTCTGTTTGCCCACTTCTGTGCCTCCCTCTGATCTATTTTTTTTTATTTTGTGTTATTAACCTCACTGTTACCTCTATTGAGTTGTATGGCATGAATGGACCACTGCTCTGTACTTTAGCGGTTCTCATACATGGAAGCTCTAGTGTCCTTTATCCCTCTACCCTTTATACATTCACATAACACCATTTTATTCTATGAACGGGGTGGGCCGGATAAGTAACACATGTGCTCCTGTGTATTAGAGCCGCCTTTTTCATATCCGCAGTGGGCAGCAAGTATTGCGACAGCTGTTCTTCTCGGCATAAACAAAAGAATAGATTATGGAGTACAGAGCTGTGGTCCAGCCATGTCACACACCTAAACAGAAGTAATGTTTGTTTACACTGCAGATACTTGAAAAAAACCTCTGCCTGGAGTAACACTTTAAAGCTGTCCTGTTGCTGAGTTCCAAATTGAAATAAAGCAGACCATTGTAAAGAAATGACTTACCCTGCTGCTCACACTGATCCATTAAAGACAAATTGTTGGGAAACCAACAGACCCGGGAGTATCGATCGCCTGCGTCCTCCACAGCACTGACGACCTTGACATTGCTGCTGTGTCCTGTAAGTGCCTGCATATCTTGTAGAGCTCTTTAGGGGTGAGCTCTACATGGCCTGAATTAGAGCTCTTTAAATAAGCCACCTCCATGGTTACAGATCTTTGTGTTTATGCATTTCCTGCTAATCTGCATAAGAAATTCATTTAATTTATGATATAATCATGAAATATGGTGCAGATTGTTGAAGCCTATGTGGTTACAAGTAGTTTACAAATACCATTTTCCAAATTTGCTGGTCTGAATACAATATTCTGAAACTATATGGGTAAAATCATATAGGCCATTTTTTAATTTGGACCAGTTCAAGCTCTTTCTAGAATGTTTATGTGCCAGAAAAAGATTGAGAGTTTGTTGTTGACAGGAGAAGTCAAAGTCAATGAATTGTCAGTCATGAGCTTGAGGGTTTCATGGTCCTTTAAGTAGAAGTTCACCCTAGAAATCATCAATTAACTCTACAAAACCATTAAACACCTGTACCTTGATAAATGCATAGCACCATGTTTGACTTCTGTCCATGATTTTGTTGTCCATCGACCAGTATTAGAAAATGCTGATCATTTACCAGCAATACCATGCAACTTATGTTGTCGCTCTGCCTCCCATGCTATCTACGTCTTTGAATACAAAGGCTTACTAGGAAATGCTTCCTGTGTGCCCTAGTGCTGTCAAAGTTGTAGATGGCACAAGGGGGCAGAGCATGGTGTGGTTGGTAAATGGCTGACAGTTTCCAATACTGATTCCTGGACAACCAGAGCACGGACAGTCAAGTCAAAGGTGCCGCTATGAATTTATCAAGGTACATGTGCTTATATGGATGTTTAAAGTTTATTAATGATTTCTAGGGTGAGCTTCCAAGAGTTTCTCTAAAGTATTTTTTTATCTTCTTTACAAGAATCTGAATACCTTCCTTTTTTAGCTGTGTAACTATTAAAATGTTCTATTTATAAACTTAAATCTACAGTGGAATGTCTGAAATTTTAAACCTAGTGAAAGAATAATGATTCTCGGTATTGTGAAGCTTCTTTTGTTTCAAATTCTCAGTCTTTCAGGCAAAATTCCAGTTGCAATGAAATGAATCATAGTTCTGATGCAGATCTATTGTACACAATATTAACATCTTTAACTAAAAAAATCTCAGGCGAGGATTTCAGCCACACAGCCCATTGTAACCCAATCCTCATTTAATTATCTTCTCAAGTCTTCATTGAGAACATCCATGACTCCAGGGGGGTATAGCATTGGGATTATGTGCTGGTGATGTTCTTCTATTGAAATCAGAGAGGATCTGTATGGGGAAAGCTCTCAATATATTACTTTGAACTAAAAATACTCAAAGGAGGCAAAATGATTTAAACAACTTTTATGTCTTCTATTAAACCAAACCATGTGTTGCAGCTGTTTCTGGCATTTGCCTGAAGTATGAAAATCTCAGTATATATCATTATATAGAATTATAATATTAAGCAATTCTTATTAGTGATTGTGTCCTGGGTTTGGTCATTTGTGTGCAACCAAGCACCTGCACTAAGACTCACTAGGCGTACCATACACTTACACTGTTTTGGCTATATCTGCATACTTCTGTTCTAGCATCTACAAACATTCATCTAGTCCAGCACCCCCTTTCTTCCCATGCTAAGGCAGCCAGTGCTCCATTCTCTGAGGACAAAATGGCCAATGAAGTACTTAGATGCAGACACTGTTATTAAGTTCAGTCAATATGCACTCTTTAGTGATTGGCACTGGTAACCATCACTAGAGCAAGTATATTCTCACACAGGCCTTTCCTGCACAAGATGAGATATATCATTGTTGTCATGAATGTAGAATATGTGTGTGTGTGTGTGTGTGTGTGTGTGTATATGTATGTATGTATGTATGTATATAAATATATATATATATATAACAGGTTTTTTTTTCTAAAATTTTTGCCTATCTTAGGTGTCCTGTTGAATAAAGCCTTTTGTATGCACACCTCAATAGCTCAACCTGAAATGTAAACACATTCAGCAAATGAATGCGTAGAGGATCGAAAAACAGAAGCTCTGTACAAAGCTTTTTTTAAAGTGCATTGCAAACGTCATTCAAACTATAACCTATTTACACTTTGGTCAATGTTTCTAAGAGTGACTAATATGCAAATCAGTTGAGCTGCTTGATCTTATTTTGCCTGTTTGTTTAGAGGTCATTGGCAGTAGTAGCTTTTGCATCATCATTGTGGCAGAGTTACTGGAATAGCAACGGAAGGAAAGTCTTTATTAGTTCATATACTCGGATCTTTTTTTCATGATATGCAGAAGGGAATAAAGCAACTCGCGCAGATCCTAACGTTTTACTTTTTCCCCATCTATATGACTAGTATAGCCAGGAGAACCCCATAAACAGATTTTTTTTCTAAATTTTACAGACAGGTTTGTTATCTTTCTGAATTTACACCGAGGATTATGTATCCACTGTATGTACTTTATTTTTACTACTAAAATCGATATGTTGCTGCCCGAAGCAAACAATTTGCCTGTATTATATCTTAGAATAGCCATTCAGATATGTGGCTGTAATACTTTGTATGAAACTCTGATATGTAATTGTACTTGTTTAATATCTGAGTGCTGTATTTCCATGGGAATTTCATATGTATTTTAAATCTTATATAATTTCTTCCACATGCTGCTGAATGTAAAGTAATCCCTCAAAATGGGGACATTCAAAGTGATTTGTATGATGAAAACCTGTGGAAGCAAAGGTTTCAGGTGAAAACCACAGGTCAAAACAACCAGTAGATCCAGAGAAATAGGCAGCTAAAGTTACATGCAAATTCAGACTTAACTGTACATTTGCATTTCAGCCTTGTCCCCTCCCAAGCCTCTCCTTTTTTTTTTTTTTCTTCTCTTACCTGATCCCCATTAGACCTAAGATTGCAGGACTAGCCTACAGTGTCTCAGCAGCTATTTAGATTGGCGTATCCTCTGCAATAGCTATCAAGGCTGTACCTGATCCCCGTTAGACCCAATATTGCAGGGCTAGCCTAAAGTGTGACACTTTGAGACTAAGCTCTGCATTTTGGTGCTTTCCAGACTTTAGTGTACTGTGTTAGCTGTAGAGAGCTCTCCAGCTTGCAAGCCGTGGCATAGCCTCTGGTGTGACCCGGTCTCTAAAGACTCATTCTGTGAGTTAGTCCATGAACGGGGTGAAAATAGCTTGGAATGTGCCCTATGGGCAGTAGTCTCTGCATTGTGTAAAGCGCTGCGCAAACTGTTGGCGCTATATAAATCCTGTATAATAATAATAATTGTGGCACTTTCCAGACCCTTATGTGCTGTGTCAGTTAGCCGTAGAGCGGTCTCCAGTTTCTAGTAGGTCACCTTCAGACTCTGTTTTTCAACATTATTTGGTTTTCCAGTGTCCAAAATTCCTGAAGGCAGTTTCTATAACCCAAATGTCCAAGATTTACCCGTGTCCCTCAAAAAACCTCCAGATAATAATTTAAGGCCCATACAAAAATCCTATTTTTTATCATCTATGCTCAGTGGGCTCCTCCAACCCAGTATAAACCTCTGGATCTCCATCTGGAGCTCTGGTCCGCCCCTCACATCTGATATAGCACTGCATGTGCCTTTTTGATCTATAGAAGGGGGTGTGTTACACCATTTGGAACACGTGGAGGTATCTCAGAGCTCTGAGTAGAAGCTGAAGGTTGGACTTTTATGCTATTTGCACCCAGGGTGCTCAGAAGGAGGCTTCAAAAGCAATCCCTGCTTCCAGTATTATGTTGTCTTCATAAGTGTATGCACATGGCTGTTATACTGTAATTTGCACACCTTTTGTGTTTTATAAAAAGCCATTCAAACTATTCCTAAATATTTTGGTGATTTATAAACCGGAAATCAGGAAAGGAGTATATGTGTGGCAATGTTCTAATACTGAATGGAATGTTTTCCTAAACTTGAGTGACTGAAAGAATCCCTTTTCTCACATTTTTCATGTGAGCAATAACAAGAAAACAGTAGTGTACATTTATGACATAAACTTATTTACCTTTGTGAAGTGCTGGATATGCTCAGAGCCTCTTCTTTTTTTAGGGTCAGGTCTGAAATATGCTGCTTTGGACCAATACTTAATTTGTCTGGTGTTTTATTTACTTTTAATGTTGTTTGTTAAATGAAACTGAAGAGGTATGTGGGCTTGCAATGTCATGCTGATCCTCTGACTTATACTTTGAGTCTCTAAATGCATGTTGGTTTTATGCACTGCTCTTCATAAAAAACCCATGTCAATCAATTCTTCTAGTCTGGACTCTATGGCAACTCTTATCAGCACATCCTTATGATAAAAGAACATTAAAACTCCATGTAGGAAATGTAAGCAAGCATGACAAAAAGAAGGAAAGAGTTCTGTCTGAAGAGGTTTTAACGAATGTTGGCTTACTACTTCTGTTTGGATATGTTGCTCTCTGTGGTCCACAGTAAAACGCATACAAAAATCACTTACCTGAAGGGGCTCTGAGGGCATATCAGCTGCTAATGTCACCTGGCAGTAGTGTGTGGAGCCTCGAAGTGTTCTTCTTCTAATTAAAATAAACAGAATCCAATGTAAAATTTTAGCAAGCATTAAAACTCATGCAAAACCAGACAACCCCCCTACCTTCCCAGGTACAATAAAATCTCTGGTTCCTGTAGACTTAGACTGTGTCCTGATGCCAGGTACCTAAATGCTCTAGCACAGTATCGGTGTTGACACTGTTGGGCAGAGTGATGATCTGCTGCCCGACTGTGTCTGCATAGTACCAGCACTGAGGTAATCATCCAGACTGCAGTGCAACTGTGTGGGCCAGAAAGCCTTCAGTTCAATTACCTATGCTGGGGAAGGAGTTGGGGTGTACCCCACTGACACTAATGCTGAGTTGGAGGGAAGGTTTTCCCTCTGACACCAAGGTTAGGGGGCAGGGGTCAGTGGGGGGGGGGGCTCCACTAATGCCAATGCTGGGGGGCAGTTCAGCCTGTGAGTGTGTTCCTCCAATGGGGAAGCACGTGACTGTTTTATGTCCTCAGATTATTTGGTAGGGTACCTCCAAAAAAAATCTTTAGGAGGCCACAAAGTAATGTAAATGGTTACATTGACTGTGGAGATGAAAACCATTTAGCAGCCAGGAGTTTTGCTGTCATTTTGTAAACAAACCGTCTTCCATTACACAATAATCTTCGACCTTTACCATATATAATATACTATACATATACATATTTGACTGGGTTTCGTAATAAACATGAAAATCCATGATTCTCAGTCCTCTGCCCCCTCTGTGAAATCTTCACATTTACGTGTTTTTGGATTGGTTGTAAAAACTGTAGTGATGATTGACAAATTGCCATTACTTCTAGCAATCAGATGATCCATTTATATGATAAGGGGAGCTAATAAGAACCAGGAAGCCATCTGTTGCAGTTATGTTTATTTGCAAATCCAAATATAAGGGATAAAATCCTAAAATTTGGTAGTCTGAAAAATATAACCTTATATACGTATGATCGCAAGTCTGGGCTACTTTGGTAGCCCATGTCTCAATCAATTAGCAATGCCAATCATGTAACGGTGATCTCCTTTGGTTACCAATAGAGTACAAAGAAAGACACGTTCTTGATGTATTTTGCTGAACTATGGTGCCATTCGTTCTACTGTGCATTGTAGTGTACTGCATTACAAACAAAAAGTGTGTGCATGTTTTTGGTGCATTTTGGAAAGTTTGGTGCATTTTCAAAGAAAAAGGTTGCCATTACATAAAACGCGCTAATGTGCGATAACATATTTTAACGCACCACAGCAGTGTGTAGCCAGCGTTACACATGCTAACAGTTTGAAAACTCACAAATTCAGAAGACTGCTGATAATTGAAAGCACGTTAAGCTTTACATACATGTGGAGACCGGTACAACAATCCAAGTCCAACTGCTGTAACCCCGGTACCAGCCAGTTATAACTTGTTATTAATGTTGCTAATATTATACCAGGACCAATAGCAGTCTTCTGGGTCATTTAGATCAATAAATGTTAGCAGATATTTACATTGTTTCATATATTGGGTTTATTATTTTACATCTTTGTTGGACGTTCAATTGGAAATAAAACAATATTTTAGCTGATACTCAACAGTAATGACAATGTTACAGACAATTGCTCTTGATGCACAGTGGGAAATCTCCCTGGTTTCTGGTTGTGTGGCACTTTAGCACCATCTTGTGTGAGATGATAATGTTGTCACTTAGCTCTAGTCATTTACATACAGCTTCTGGCATCAGAACACAAACTGCCTAATCAAAGAAGGAATATTGACTGATTGAATGATTGACTCATCAATCCCACTGCATACAAATCATTGAATACATATAATGTTTTCTGGCAATATTACAGCTATAACTTTAAATTTAAAGCATTGAACCAAAAATCCTAATTACTTATAAAACAATTTCAGGCAAGTATGTTAACAGTAATGTATTGTACTAGTTTAGCCTTGGATAGCAGTAGGAAAGTAAGAATGTATGTAAAAGCTTGGGAAAAAAACCGCTGCAGGTATACAGTGCAGTTCAGGGCACTGGATGTGTGTGTACGTACTTGTAACAGACTCCAACCCCCTGCTGTCCATTGTGAAGAAGCTTCCTCTAATTAACTTTTCTGCTTTTGGAAACTATATCTTGTCTGAGTACCTATTATATGGCTATTATAACAATGATGCCTTGAAGTGGTTGCCTAATTTATACAATTTTTGAATACATTTTTAACATTATTTTCAAAGTCTGTGCTACAGAAAACGAAGCATGTCATATTATGAAGCATTTACTAATGGCTAGATTTTAGAACAAAAATGCCACTTCATGAGGTCCGCATTCCAGCTCATTGCTTCTCTCTCCTCTGACCATGATACAGAAAAACAAAAAGTACTTCAGATACTCTTAGACATTACAGAAGACAAATGATTGCCTCTATTACCATCCCATCGGATGTTCTTTTAACTTTTTAACTGTCTTTTGAAAACAAAATGGAACTGCAATAATATGACTTTTTGGTAATATGGTTTTTATTACTTTTCTCAAAATTGTACTTCCATAGTTACACAGTTATTAAGGTTGAATAAAGACACAGTTCTATCCAGATCAGCCTATATACTGCCTGTATGTATGTATGCATGCATGTATGTGTGTCTATTTGTACGTACATATCTCTAGGGACTCCCATACCCCAGTATATTTTGTAAACAAAGAAACTCATCAAATGTATTTTCAAGTTATCCACAGTTTTACTGCTCTAACAGTAAAAAAAAAAAACCCTTACACAGTTTAAGATGAAACCACTTTTTGTCACAGAACGTCTGGATTAAAGGGTTTATTTGCGATACTGCAGTCACAATTCATAAATTTGTATATTGCAACCATATCTCCTGTTAGGCACCTCTTCTCCAAGGAAAGCAAGTTTAGATTTTGTAGTCATTCCTCAAAATGCAAGTCCTCCATCATCCTTATTATTTCCTTGCCCTTCTCTGAACTCTTACCAGTTCAAGGACCTCATTTCTGAGGATTGGTGACCAAAAGTGAACCTCATGTGCAAGATGAGGCCGAACCAGTGTTTTGTAAAATGATAGAATTTTAATTTGATCTCCTTGAATAAATTCCTTTTTGCATGCATGATCGTAGTCTGCTGGTTTTGCTAGCTACAGCTTGACATTGCTAAGGTTGTGGGCCACAAGGTCCCCCAGATCTTTCCTCATCCCTGATACTCCTAATGAGTATCTTGCATACATAGTTTTAGCCTCCAAGTGAATAACTTTATATTTTTCAATATTGAACCTCATCTGCCTTGTAACTTCCACTCTGTTTTTGTATATTAAGAGTCTTTGTGGGATGCATATACTGTATGTCCCTTTTTAAGAGTCCTGGCACCAAACCTGTTGCTTTAAAATATAGTTAAAGGAGAACTATGAGGGGAGTGATTTCCACTCATCCTCATAGTTCGAGTCGACGTGTGACAATGAAACTGTCACACGTTGGCACTATAGATCTTGAAGTGAGCGAATGCATATGACTGTCAGTCACCGCTCCCCGCAGGGACTCGTCCCCCTCCCTGCTCCGATCCTCCAGCACTGACTGGAGGAACGGACGGGGTGGGCACAGCTGGCTCTACCTCTAAATAGGCAGAGCCAGCTGTCACGCAGCTGGGTGGCTCTCAACAGCATTGTCGGGATCTGTCCCGGCTGCAGCGGTTTCGGTATACCGTGTGCTGTAGCTCGCTCTATACTGAGCTTTGGGTCATGGGAGGACGCTAGTTTATGTACTCCCGTGACCCTTGAAGAGAACTATGGGATAAAAAGGTTACCCCATAGTTCTCTTTTAAACACTTGTTTTTTGTTTTATGATGGGGTGGGCGCATGCGCAGTAGAGATCTTCGGCGGGGAGAAGAGGAGAAACTCAGTGGAGCTGAATGCACACAGCAATGAGCATGAACATTGGACAAACACCGTGGGACCTGAGGAGTCTGCGCTGGTTCAGAGACCGGCACCAGCACTGCAGGGACTCCCGAATACAAGTGGAAGGAAGAAGGTGATCAGCTCAAGAGGCATCATTTAAAGTGACATTAAAGGATAAAATGTTTTTCCCTCCCCCCAATGTTAATGTCAGCACTTACCTTAAATGATGTCTCTTAATCCGATCTTCTTTCCTGATGTTTTCATCTGTCCCTCCAGCGGTGCCGCGGCTTCATGAACATTGGACAAACACCGTGGGACCTGAGGAGTCTGCGCTGGTTCAGAGACCGGCACCAGCACTGCAGGGACTCCCGAATACAAGTGGAAGGAAGAAGGTGATCAGCTCAAGAGGCATCATTTAAAGTGACATTAAAGGATAAAATGTTTTTCCCTCCCCCCAATGTTAATGTCAGCACTTACCTTAAATGATGTCTCTTAATCCGATCTTCTTTCCTGATGTTTTCATCTGTCCCTCCAGCGGTGCCGCGGCTCTCCGATCCAGCGCTGACTCCTTTCTGCTTGCTGGCACTTCTGATCCCACAGTGTCTGCATGCGGCTGCACGCGTCCATAGACTTACCTTGCGTCTCTGCTCGTCTCCCGGCCGAGAATCCGAACTGTGCATGCACCCGTCCCAAGATGCTTTGCGGCCACCTGAGCAGTTTTGTTTTCTCGGACGGGAGGACGCAGCGAAAACAAGGTAAGTTTAAACCGCTGTTAAAGCCTTTTTTTTTTTTTAAACTGTTAGCCTATATCTACTGCTTGTTAGCAGTAGATATAGGAAAAAAAAAACGGGAGGGTTTAGAACCCCTTTAAGGTAAGTCCTTAAACCAGCATGGCGGGGGGGGGAGGAAAATAATTGTGACATTAATGTCACTTTAATGGGAACCAGTCATCATGAGGCGTATGCTGGAATCTGAATATTTCATTTTATTCATTATATTTGTGGAGGCTTAATTATGTAACTTGTATTTGCCTGCTATTTTGTTTGACTGTGTCTGACTTACTCTTTCATTGTAATGTCAGAGAATAAAAGATCATATCTGAATGCAAACCTTTGCTAATAGTCTAATGCCGGCAGGCATTAGTCTAATGCAGGCAGTCAGCAGGTTAACAACTGTTAGACTTTAAATGACATTTGACCCTCTAGGAAAAAAGAGAAGGGCGCCCACCCTAGTGCAGATTGTTTTAATATGAAAGGCAGCAAGACAGAGTAAAAAACATACTCACAATAGTGGATCAAAATAAGAGCTTTCAACAACAGCATGGATGACATCAGTAAGAGGCTGCACAGTCAGCCTGTGTGCCAGCACAGAATGCCTTCGTTAACGCGTTTCCGGGGTCTCGCCCCCTTCGTCAGAACGAGACCGCAACCTCACTCGTGCAACAGTATATAGTAGTATGAGGCCAATAGATGCCCTTAGGTTGAAGAACCTAATTGTTTTCTTGTGTTGAAGTCCCAAAGTCTGACTACCTACCATAAGTATTATGTAGTTTTCTCCACTGTCCCTGCTAAAACCTGTTCATGATACATTATGGAGAAAGCGGTAATAAGAGTGAGTTTCTTTGGCAGAAAGATCCTGTTGCTGGACTTTTCCCACGGCCAGCCCGTGTTTCTCCCCTCCCCCTGTTGACTACATGTACAAAATGTGTACCTGAAATATTAGTTTTGGATAGTTTGACCCCTTAAATAAGTAAGTCTTTCACAAGGCAGTACTGTAAAAAATTGTAAAATGCCATTGTTCTCAAGTTCTACAGGTTGTACAAGGCTTCTCTTAAGGTCACTGCTGTCAGTAAATGTCTGCAAGAACAAAAGAACAAACCAATTACTGTGCACACTTTCCAAGAACATTTCATAGTTCCTGGATCGGAAACAAAAGCACTGTTACAGCACTGATCAAACATCCCAGACGTAGCGCAATGATTAATGGCACTCCCTGCATAGTCTAATTTTGTACTTTTTACAGTAATAAAACGAAGCGTAAACAATAAATTATGGCCAGAAGTAAATCTGCCAAAACAAACCGCAACACGCTTTCAGTGTATGTGTACATAGATCCTCATGCTAACCATATACATTATCATTCAGTTATTTTGATAAGAGTCTTAGGGCCGTCTAGTGTTACTGGGCTTATAGGGCAGCAGCTCATGTGG
This sequence comes from Nanorana parkeri, assembly GCF_000935625.1. Lineage (NCBI taxonomy): Eukaryota > Metazoa > Chordata > Amphibia > Anura > Dicroglossidae > Nanorana > Nanorana parkeri. The sequence goes on along the minus strand of NW_017306902.1, from coordinate 853,233 downwards.
CTTTTCTTTTTTTGAAGCCAGGTCAATAGCTCTAAGCCAATGTTTTCCTCATTCTGAGTACAGGCTTAGGCCAATCAAGTAAATTGTTCCCCATGGGAAGAACATACAAACTGTATGCAGATAGTGTCCTGAGTGGGAACTTAACCCTAGATCCCAGCTCTACAAAAGCACTAACTACTGTGGTACCCAACATAGGTTGTGAATACAACTTTGTGGGGACTTCCATTTGTTGACAAACCAGCATTCATGAAATTGTAGCCAATTGTTTAATTCATAACTAGAAACATCACTAAGCTGTATCTAAATATATATA
>NW_017306902.1:781958-852705 GCF_000935625.1 Nanorana parkeri | reverse complement strand
ACAAATATACAGAATGTGTAAGATGTGGCTTAGCACTTACCAAAACCACTAATATGAAAGTGTTTGTATCTAGCAAAATATATGTATATTACACAAACCAAAACAATGTTCATGTAACCATGGTGGGGCTAGTAGAACCTGGTCCTCAGATGTATTGTTTTTATTTTTTTCTTCTCACTGTGGTGCTTTAAAAATCTGTTGAGCCCTCACCTCAAAAGTTGTTTCTAGAAACACGTCTGTTATGTCACTCATGGCATTTAGCAGGTTGACTGAAAACAGGCAGCAGTAGTAAAGCAGGCCCATCCGACCCTCTATATGTGCATAATAATCTTGAGCTAAAGTTACATAAATAATGCACATTTACAGTCATATAATGCTTGTTGAAGTTGTAGAACTACTGCAAAAATGTGCAAATGCTGCAAGAGAGTCCTTTTCCCTGTCTAAATAAAAAAGAAAAGTACAATTGTTACCTAGTCACAGTCCAGAATTTCTTTATTTGTTGTTTAGTAACCCATCTTTAAATAATTAGTGTCTGGGCTGACTTGTAGAACCAAGCAACCAAATATTCTAGCTGGACAGGGTATCATCTAAATATCTAAAAAGGATATTTACCATATCTTACTATTTAGAAGTGCAAGGAAATGGAATTTTCAGACCGAAACCGAAAACAAACAAAAAATGTGCCAGGGCAAAACCAGAAAAAGTGTGTCCTAACCTTTAAAAAAATGTTTTCATTTTTTTTAAATTTTTTTTTACATTACTGTCGGAGGGCTCTGAGGAAATATTAGGGGTCCAATCAGACCCCTGATATTTCCCTTTTGAAATAGAAAAAGAGATTGAGGACACAGAGTCCTCAATCTCTTTTTCTGCATCCCCTGTTATGAATGAACAGGAATCCTCTATACTGAGTGTTCCTGTCCATTCATAAACTGTGGATATAGTATGAGTTACTATGTCCACAATCATGAATGAACAGGAAGTGATGTAGAGCACTTCCTGTTCATTCTCTTCTCATTCTCCCTCAGCCTCTTGTGACAGCTGACGGCACACCCGCACTGCTCTCCATCTTGATTTGCTTGTCACAGGAGTACAAGTGGAGTATTCAGCTGTGTCACAGGAAACTGAGCACGGTTGGGCTCAGCCCCCTGTGACTGCACCTTCCTCCCCACCCTCCTGTCAGAGGGGTCGCAGAACAGCACCCAGCGAGAAGGAGAGAAACTAGGGATGCACCACATTTTCGGCCCAAAAATTTTACTTTCGGCTTTTTCCCCAAAGTACCATTTTTGGTCAATATGTTTTGACGGCCGAAATTTCAGTGCATCCCTACTTACTTTGTTACTCTTGCACCTCATAATAAAATGGTCACTTGTTGCCTGGCCTTGTCTTTGCACCCAGGCCACTAAGACCAATGTTATCTCTTCTGTACACAGCAACTAGATTTGACTGTCAGGGAGCCAAGAAACCAGACAGAAACTAAAGTGCAGGTTAAAAAAAAAAAGTTAATTAAAAATAACAATAAACAAAATGGCAAAAAACAATGGAGAAAGTCCAGGATAATGTTGGTGCCAAGCCCGAGGTTGAATACCAAAGTGGGTAGTAAGCCAAACCTGGTCAGGGAACACTGAGATTAGGATGAATGGAAACAATTGCCAGAGTCAGAAACCAGGAGATCAGTCGGCCAGAGCCAGGGTCATACATGGAGAAAAGGAACAACAGCATAGTAGATTTGAACAAACACAAGGGTGGAGACTAAATGGACAAGCTATTGGTTAAATAGTGAACTGGTGTTGCATCATCACTCTGAGACCGGAACTTGCCAGGAGTTGGGTAGTAGTTGCAGAATAATTATGTTTACGGGTTTGGTCATAAGAGGGTGCCAAAGAGGAACGGACAGTGTCAAACACCCTGAAACAAAAGACAGGCTGCAACTCAACAGAACAAGGAAGGGTAATAAATCCTGACATTAATGTTTCTTCTGCAACACACACTGCGCAGTGCATTCAAAAATCAACAAAAACATTTGCACAAGAGATGCTTGAAAAGTCAATACAAAGACAATTGGTTCTAATTGGTAATTTGAGTGCATTTAAATCTAAACAATTGAAACCTATCTAAACCCAAAACAAAAATGTAATATATTGCAGATAACCAGTCCTTAGAAGAGGCAGCTGCATTAGTTCTCTTTTTTTTTCATGCCCTTTCCCCTTTGTTTCTGGTAATCCTGAGAATAATGCACTTCCTGTCCATGCATGGCTAATTTACTCATGCCACTGAATCTGTGGAGGCAGCCATGGTTGTCATCCAGGCTGGACTTTAAGCATGTGTGCCGTTGTTCCCCTCCATTACCTGGTAGTAAATAGGACTAGTAGTTGACAAAAGAAAGAAACATTGCTTTTGCTGTCTGCTTAGCTCACAGGAATGACAAGGTCACTAGGCTGAAGAATGAAGACAAATGTGGCCACCACATTTAGGGACTGGTAGGCTTCGAAATATTCCAATTTACACAAATGATCCAATAGCACTTGTACAGCAGTTGGATTCAAAAAGTAATGATAATCTGCAAAATGCAGTAACTCACAGTGGACTCCAGGTTTACTGAATTCGAATTGGGTAAGAGATCATTTCTGATTGGTTAGCATTAATTTCCTCCCATTATTGCTTAGTTGTTTACTGACTGATAAATGAATATGTCTGTCCCACATGAGTTTCGAAGCTGGCTTTGGAGGGTTTCACATAAATATCTGTCATTTATCGTAATCATGTAATGTATTCCCATTGAACTTCACAGCTGTTTAGGGTGGTTCAGTTTATGACAACCATTTGATATATCTTGACCTCGTTATCCCAGATATGCTCTTCCAAATGCTTTTGGCTTCTGTGAGGGGATAGGAAAATCTGTGTGTAAGTGTGAAGAGATGTGCAAATGTGAACGCAAGTGTGAAAAGATGAGATCATGTGTTCAGAGGTGTGTGTGAATGTAATACAGATTGTGCACGAATTCCACAAATTGTAGCATTCGTTGTGTATACACATGTAACCGGTGCCATTAGTAATGGTTTTAACTGTCTGTTGGTATTCATTACTTAACCTGGTCGTTTTGCACAGCTTTAATATTTTCCTGTCCATAAACTCTGAATTCCGCAAACTCCAGTGCATACAATCTGTTGTGAATTCCAGGCAGACTCGCACAAAATACATGTGTCGGGTATAGTACACTTGTTCTGAAATATCTGCAGCTGCTGGCAAATTCGGGAGCAATCCTGTCCACTGATAGATGAAGACCTGTCAGTCAAACTGTATTTCTGGATACATATAAATTATGGTCCTCAAAGAAATAGCATTCTGGGATGTTCGCTAGAAATCTTCTCAGAAAACAAGTTTGTATGGAATATTCTAGTTCTGTTACCCTAATGAGGAAACTGGCAAGATTTGGTTTCAAATGTTTTCTTCTCTGGTCACATTTCCAACGCCTGTGAGGTCAGACTTTACGATGTAGGCCCCTATATTCTTGTTGTGAGCCTTAGAGAAAGACTATTCCACCTCCTTCTGTCATATGGTCACCCTAATGCCACCCTTCCAGACAATAGAGCCAGGTCTGTGACCTTCATGCTCAGTACAATTAAAGTAGTATTCAACTCAAACTTTTTTCAATAGTGAATCCAGATCGAACAAAATATAAATTGCCCAGCCAAGTATTTCCTAAAAAAATTTCCCAAGCACTAACAGTCATCATGTTCCTAAACCGCTGCCTCTAACTCTCTCAGCTTAGTTTCCCTGAACTTCCTGTTCAGTACAAGATCCCAAGGGACAGAGCAGTCTCCAGCAACTTTCCATTTACTAGCTTGGAGGAGGAAAGAGGGGCTAGGTTGTCAATCTTTGTTTGTGTGTTTGTGGAGACACGCATAGCTTACTAGCACATACAAGGGTGTCTCTATAGGACCCTGCAATGAAGAGGAGCCACCTTCAAATCAGGGCCAGTGCTCATGGGACCAGCTGATTCTTCAGGAAGCTGAAAATTTTGAACATCAAGCAGCATCCATTGTAAGCGATTTAATCAGCAGTTGAAATTGCTTAAAATATTGTGACTTTAATATTACTTTAGATTAAGCAGTTCAGCCTGGCCAGGACACCCCCCCACCCAATCTTATGAATGGACAATAAAACAGAAACAGCACACCCAAGGATTTTATTCTTGTATTCTCCCTTCTTGGTAGCATGTTCACAGGATAACCCTATGTAAAGTAACAGAACCCTGACTGACTCAGGGCTCAGCCCCCCCCTTTCCTCTCAAGTGCAAGCTCTTCTGTTAAAGGGATTTGTAGAACAAATGATTTTTAATGAATATATAACTGAAATAATTGGTGTGCTTTATATGTTCCTGGAGTTCAGTGTTAACTTTTAGATGATCTTTGAATTGTTTATTATTCTATCTTCTGTTCTTTAGGCAGCTCAAGAGGAGAGGGAATTACTGCAACTGCTATCTACCCATTTGAAGGGTTACAGCCAGGAGACCTGACGTTCCAAGCTGGAGAAAAGATCACAATCGTGACCAAAACTGATTCGCAATACGACTGGTGGGAGGGCAAGTTGAGAGGAGAGCTGGGAATTTTCCCTGCTAATTATGTTATGATAAATTAACTCTGCAAAAAAAGCACCGATTTATGCTTCAGGGATGTTGGAAATGTTACAATTCAAAATGGTACAGCAACATTAAATATATATTTATCTATGTGTATGCAAATTCAGAGAGATAAGTAGTCACCGCTCCAAGCTCACCCCGTGATGGACTACAATCTCATGTTTAGCTAGCTAATTACTATTAACGTTATTGTACATCATAGGAGCGAGCTTGGAGTGGTGATTGCTTTACAACACACACAGGGATCATGGGGAAGAAAATTGGCCACCCTCCAGAAGGAAGGACAGTGTCGGCACCAATTCAGAGATGATTTGAGGATCTACAGCCGAGTGATACACAAATAAGATACATTTTTATTAATAGTTAGGATACTTGAATACATTTTTAAGATTTACCTCCTTTGTTTAGTGTCACTTTAATTTGATATGTCTACCAGTAGAGTTGCCAAAGGCAGTGATATTTAAATCTCTAAATAAATCTTCAGTCAGATTGATAGAATAGGAAGCAATTACAACCTCTGAGGTTTTTGTTGCTGTTTGATTGCTCAGTGAGGAGATTTCCTAACTCAATGGGGTTGATTTACTAACCTTATAAACACACCACGAACATGTATACACCTCTGTTGTGTGTTCCCTCCCAGCATGATCTATGGGTGGAATCTAAACACCTTTGTAGTGTGTACACACCCAGCAGGTGTGTTGTGCAAAGCCCTGCATGAATTACAAGGTGATGTTGTGTAAATTAGCTCTATGTTGTGTTGCATGCGTTGATGAATGCAGGAATGTAAATGCATGAGCTAACCATTTTTGTCTAAACTGTGAAGCAGCATTATATATGCATCATGTGCATGATTTTTCCATATATGGCATTAGTGGAAATATGCTTTTATAGACTTTTTGGTTGATAAATACGTTTTGCTGTGTGAAAATCACACGCACCTGGTGCGTGCGCGTGTTTAGGTTAGTAAATCACCCCCAATGGGTCACACGGACAGGAAGAGAGCGATATACCCATTGAGATTGCAGACAATAATAAGAACCTGAAAGGGCTTCTAACCTTCTCCAGCCATATCTAAACTTAAGAACAACATGACTGGAGTTGTACTTTAGGGAAATGTTGCTGTTCATACAGAAAACGTATATAATTCCAAGCTTTCGCCTCATCAGAATTCACCTTACCATAGCTCAGTTTTTTGCGCTTTAAAAAAAATAAATATATAGTTCACTATCACATAGCAGTTCACAAACAAAATATAAAACAATAGTTGGTCTGCTAATTTTGTAACGTTTGTGATTTCCTCAGATTCCCCCGGCCCCGGTTCAGTTAACCTATGTTGCAGCAACACCTCAGTTGTAATAAAACAAACTACCTTACTCATGTTTTTCTCTTTCATTTTACAAGCCTGTTGAGTATATGTTTGAATTCATTAAACATACACAGGTGTTTTTCATTGCTCGTGGATATTTCAGGTTAGTTTTTTCTGACAGCTTTTTTTGCCAGCACAAAACTTCAAAATGGTTTACTGAACTTAACAAAATATTTATTTGTAATAACAATGGATGAGCAAAATTGAGTGTTTTCATTTTCCCAAAATTTAACAAAAAATTTCAAGATTTTAGTAAAGTTAATCATTTTATAAAAATGCACTGCAGACTACATTTCGTTTTCTGCACAGAGATAAAAAAACCTCAGGCAGTGAAAAAAATAGGTAAATATAACATCTATAGGGGTAGTACACAATAAATCAAAATAAACACAAATACAGCACAAAGAGCATTACATTAAATATATTAAACTATTTTGTTGCTCTCTTGCCACAAAAACACCCTCTAAATAAAAGAAAAAGGAATAGAACTGTTTTCTTTCATGAAAATGTTGCCTTCGCAGCAATTTCCCACTTTCCCAAAAAATCGCCCTCTAAATAAAAGGAAAGAAAAGAGTAGAACTGTTTTTTTTTTTCTAATGAAAATTTTGCTGCAATTCATAAAAATACTCATCCCTAGTGATAGCATAACTGTAACATCAGAGTTCATTTTATATGAAACAAACCCGTTAAACAATACATTTTCAATAATAGAGGAAGCTATGAGCAAGCAGGGTTTACTTAGACTAAATAATTGTGTGTTTTGGTAAAGAATAAATCACAAGAACAGAAGGTGCACACAAGATGTATGCATCTAAAAAATAACTAAATAAAAATGTGGGTGGCTATTAATATTTTACAAATACTGTATATGGCAACCTCCATGGGTATGTTAGGAACATGGGGGTCTAGTTGCTGGAGGGGTTAACTTTTAATTCGGCAAAATATAACAGTAATTTGTATATAGGTATTTGTGTTGTGAATATGACATGTATTGTTTTTTTAAGTAAATGTAAGACCAATCACTTAATACTCTCAGCTTTAACTGGTTGTTTTAAAAGTATAATAAAAAAAAAAGATTCAGATGATTGAAACCAGACTTATAATGTACTTAAGACAGGGACACATTTAAATTTTTCTTTATTATTAAAACCAATTTATCTTTTAGTAAAACATACAAAAGAAAAAAATATACAAACATATGCATTAGTGTATGTACATAAAATCATCTGTAGCATACAGTAAACCAGTACCTCCACTCAACCAGTAGCACATCTGTTACATTTATCATATATTATATTTGTTATAATATACATGCAATCCATATATAGTCACCAAAGATCAGTGCTGGTATGTGTGCAGGACAGGAGACTAGTTCAACGCGTTTCACAACTGCTTTACAATCTATTACTTCTTCAGGAAGATAAGTAGCATCACAGGTAAGTTGCATTACAGTGCCAAGTATACAGCTTTGAAAACACAAGCTACCACACATCCCTCCAATGGACCCAGACGGCAGCAGGAAATCTCAGCCCCGGTGGATATGGAGACAAAAAGGGAAGTCTAATTGAGAACCATGGATCCAAATTTCCCATTTTAATTTAATTGATATTACATTTACAGCCACGCATCCCATAGGCTATTGTACATAGGAAGGTAAGGGACCCTTGATTCAAAGAAACTTGTGCAAGAAGATTCTGGAGAAGCGCGGAGCAGGGATATTATCTGAATAATCCAAACCATGGTCCGCCTATCATGAACCTGGAGGGGCAACCGAGGGCCTATCATCAAAATAATTTTAATCTCTGCATTTTGCATTAAAAAAATACCCAGTGATCCTGCCTCGAAGGTCCTTGTTTAGGCACTACCTGTTATTGATTGGCAAAGCTCTTTCTCTGTCTCTCTGTTCTGCTACTATATTGTCACCCTATGACACTTCTTACAAGTAGCTGTTTCAACAAACTTTACACAGGCATGGTCCACTGTTGTCACCATAAAGAAACCACCCTAAGAAATTCCATGTAGCCATCACTAGAGTACATGTACAAATGAAGAAACTGCAAAAAGGCTGCTGGAGATCAGCAGAACTGGGATGCAACAAAGCTGGAAAAAGACATGAAAGATGTTTTTAGTAAAAAGGAAAGGGTTTGATCGTGATTGACTGCCACATACAATGAGGTTTTAACACAGGAGAAACACAGGTGGGCGGGCATGCGTTTTATTTTCGGGGTAGGTCTTATATTACAGAAATCCCCGAAGATAGCACTAGGTCTTATTTTCGGGGTAGGTCTTACTTTCGGGGAAACACGGTATACACTATACAGGCAAATATAAGACACTATGTACCGTGTTTCCCCGAAAAAAGGACACTGTCTTATATTTTTTTTGGCTCAAAAAAAACACACTAGGTCTTATTTTCTGGGTAGGTCTTATTTTTTTTTTAATGTACAACAATCTAAAATTAATGCCAATCCAAATAAAATAATCCAAAATGGCAAAGTTAAGAATAGGGTGATCAGGACAATCAGGGGTGCCATACCTTTCCAAGAGAAATTTGGTAACGAATCGCTGGCCAGAATGAGCGAAGCGCACTTTTATTATCATTCCTCACAGGCGTGCATTTGATATCATTCCGCCTGTGACTGGAGTCAGCGCTATAGAGGAAGCATCGGCTTATGCGGCTCTGCTCCCTCTGCTGCCGCCTCGCTTCCTCTAGCGCTGACTTCGTTGGCACCTCTGATTCTTTCCCGTGGCTCTTCAAGTTTCCCCTTATGCCACCACCGGCCCTGGGAAAGGTCACAACTAGGTCTTATTTTTGGGATAGGTCTTATATTTTAGCAATTCCCAAAAATACTACTAGGTCTTATTATCGGGGTGGATCTTATTTTCGGGGGAAACAGGGTAAGTAACATGTAGCTGCATCCAGCTTTTGACAGCTAAGTTAGGTCACACAGCAGCGGGCTTCCCCACTGCTTGTGTAACCTAACATAGTGAGACCAGAGCTGCAACAGCCTCTACTCTGTGTTACAGGCTTGAGCTCTGTGGATGGTTTGGGCCAATGGCAAAGCACCATCGCTCCAAGCTGTCCAATAAAAAAAAAAACACTGAGGACATTGATCTCGATGCCTCACCAGTGACGAGCAAGTGAGGGACAGGGAGGCTCCTCCCCCGTCTCCTCCCTTCCTCCTCCTCCCTCCTTCTCACTAGCTTGGTGACCGGGCTGGGGAGCAGAGCTTTGTTGAGATGTGGGCGGGATGTCAGTGGACTGGGGGCAGAGTAGGGCATGCTGGGGATTGCCTCACCCAGCACAGAAGGTACTGCACGTCACTGAGCTGGCGGGGAGAAGTTTGGCTACCCCTGTCATTGATCGAGTCCAGAGACTGACAACAAAAATGTGGAAAGGCCTTTGGAATAAAACATATGAGGAGAGACTGCAAGAATTTAATATGTACAGTCTTCAGAAAAGAAGCAAAAGGTGAATAAGGTTCAGGAGGGTAGCTATTAGCTATTTTAATATGAAGCTAAGATTAAGAGCATGGGGACATGACCTCAAACTAGGAACAGGAAAGTGCAACCTAATCTTAGAAAGTATTATTCTGCCAGAGAGGTGATGCTTGGAACAAACTTCCAGTAGCGGTAGTGAGTCAGCAGTAGGTGGATTCAAACATGTTGGGGAGATCTACACGCAATTGTGACCGGGCCCTGGCGTTCCACCACTTGGGGGGGGTCAGCGAGGAAGAAGGGGGCCCCCCCGAGATCGTACCGCCATCAGGGGGGTACAGCCACTGAAGTTGTAAGGGGCCCAGGCGGCTGGGGGGAGCCGGGCTTCAAGCTATAACTTTTTATTAATAAATTATAAGAATAATACCATTTGCCAGGTCCCACCCCCCCTCGCTATTGGAACCTTCCTCAGACGTGCGTGCAGGGGGTGGAGCTTGCTTTCACCGGGCAGAAGCACCGGAGCATGAGGCTGAAGAGGAGCTGCAGGTCTGCAGGCCTGGAAGAAATGTAAGTGTTTCCCAGCAGACAGAGGCCCCGGGAAAGAGAGAGAGACTGGGGGGGAGAGAAAGTGAGGAAGAAAGATCGACCGACGCTGAGAGCTTCTCTGCATTGGTCGGTCGGTCTCTCTCATGCTTCCCTTCCTCCTCTGAGCATCGGTCTGTGTGTGTTTCTCACTCTTTCCCCCCACTCCTCCTCTCAGAGAAGGGGGAGGGAGAGAGACCGACGGATACTGGCGGGGTTAAGAATGAGAGGCCCAGACCCTGCACACTGTGTGTTGAAATTTCTTTAAATTAGAGAAATGGATTATATTAGTGAATATTACACTCTAATGTTCCTTATTATAATCTATTTCTCTATCACACTCAGGGGTGCGGAATTTGTATCGCCCGACGCCCGGGACATGCAGTTCCGGGCGCCGGGCAGGTGGTTTCTTCTCTCGGTTCAGCTCGGCTGTGGGCAAGCAACCGGGTTAAAGTTTTGTTGTTGTTGTGTTTTTTCTTTTTCTTTACCGAGTTGAGCAGCGAGGAACGGAGCATCAGGCAATTCTGCCGACAACCCTCAGATGTCCCCCCACCCCTGCTGCTGACAGCCGTGATATGGAGAAGAAGGTAAGGAGGCGAGGGATGGGTCACACACACACACGGGGGTCAAAGGGAGATCGTTCTTCATCTCGCAGAAAGCTAGCTCTGCAGATATTTGCTGCCCTGCTCTCACTAGGCATTAATCTTCACACACAAACATTAACATGTAGGCTTGGTGTGTCTATCAGCAATGTACAAAATAACATGCCAGTCAATTATTATGTTCACTATGGTATTTAACACTATAGTGAACATAAGAATTGGGGCATTTAGTGGTGGCCCAGAATGAATGGACAATTTTGTATAATGCCAATTATGAGGATATGTTTTGAGAAACAATAATAAAATGATACAGAATATAATGATAAAAAAAACAAGTTCCTATATGACTAATTAACCTTCAATATCATGTGTTATCACCTTGTTGGTTTGCAGGAGGCGGTTAGCCACATAGGAACTGGTTTATTTATCATTATATTCTGTGTATCATTTTAATATTATGTCCAGAGGAGCGCAATTCCTATCACCCAGGACATGAAGCACTGGGCAGGTTTTTTCCTACATTTAGCCCTTCTGCTGGCAATGGTTCTGCTTCATGGTTTCTTGCACCGGGGCCCTGAAGGTTCTAGTTACGCCTCTGAAGAAAACAAACAAAAAAAAATATCAGAAAAAGGAACAGACTCGATAGACCTCCTGGTCTTTTACTGCCGCCACTCTTTTATGTTGCTGTAAATGTGTCATTCACCAAGCATCCACTAGGATGATACACCTGCAGTGAATGACTAGTAAATGTCACATTCACTGCTTTATAAATATACCTCTATGTCAATCAACCCCAGGGAGTCAGTTCAGGAAAAAAAAAAACAGGTTATGAATTATTGGTACTACAAAAAATACATTTGGAATAGATCATACATGGAAAAAAGTGTAAAATAAATATATTAGAGCTTTGTTTTAAGAAAATGGAAATGTATTTGGAAAGCGCAGAGTATTTACCATATGTCATATTCCAAAGTTCCTAAAAATGAGAAGTTTAAAACTTTTCACAGTCCTTTAGTGCATGTGTATTCATTCTGGAATAAATTACGTATATATTATGTGTTAATAATACTTTTATTTGTTTATGTTTCTCCATCCTGAAATAAATTGATGTTCCATCTTCCTAAGTGCAAAGCAAACTGGAACATCTGTTTAAAAAGAAAAACGTATTATTAGTCTCGTGTATTAAAGTGATGTTTGTTTTTGGTGTGATGTCAGGAACGTATTATAAACTTAGCAGCGTTCTTAATGATGTTCTCCCAAGTGAGGTCTACTAACCAAAAATGTTTCTGTCATATGTCAACAAAGTTCAGCAACTGGGAAAGTGGATGAAGAGCCCTTGTAATCAAACTTTGAAACTGTCTTGGGATAGAATTAGCTTCTTTGACTGCTATTGACAACAGGTTTTTGTTTTATTATGTCCTAAATTATTCGAAGCAGGCTGGGGAAATTACATCTCAGTATGGTCTCTGAAACATATGACTCATGTTGGAACCTACCGCGAGCCAAGAATAAAGCAGATAAAATAACACGAGGTTGGATCGTGTGCTCAAATTATAGATATTTTACCTAAAAAGGGAAAATCATTACCAGAGTATCAGCAAGAACAGATCAATTCAAAGCAAGTCTGCTGTTCACATTTTGGCCATGGATATTAAACAAAGAGATAATCCTTTCTCTCTGAATGGTAACATTATTTTGCTTCTTTTTTTGAAAATTATAACTGCAGTTAAGTATTTTTTTATGCAGGCAAACATACAACCAAATACAATGGAAACAAAGGTTGTAATATTTAATAATAAATTGCAAAACATCAAGTGGAATACAGGCATACAGCTAAATACACATTCTTTGGCAGGTATTTTACCTGCCAAAGAATGTGTAATTCTATCTATCTACTGCTGAGATTTATGCAGCTCTGCCAATATAGCACAACCCTGTCTGGCAGGGCAGGAAACCAGATTTGTTTTTTCCTGCTGCATTTCAGTAGCACTTGTCCCTCCCCCAGCCTGTGATTGGACAGTGAATAGAAAAGCAGCAGTTCAATGAGCTCATTACTCGGTTACTCTGCCCTTGCCTCCTTTCAGTATGTCAGCTAATGAACACTTCAATACACCTGATTGACTCTTTGTGCTGCTCTCCCAGTCTGAGTTGTGCTGTACAGAGGATTTCAAGACAATAATAACTAACAGGGTTATTCACTAGACGGTGAAGAGTTTGGAGAAGGCAGGAGAAGTGGGACGCTAAAAGCTAGGGCAACATAGCTGAAGTGGAAAGTGAGCTGAATTGTAGAATTTTTCCAGTTCAGCTATGTTGTCCTAAATTGTTCACTTCTCCTCCCTTCTCCAAACTCTTCACTCTTTTGTGAATAACCCTGTAAGTCAAATTGAGGTACTTAGCCTGCTTATATTTAAAAAAATATATACTTTTTATGGTGTATGGGTGAATACAGAACTTAATTAAATTGTGTCTTTTATATGTGCCTGGAGTTCAACTTAGTCATAAATATTGAATAAATAAACTTTATATAATACAAAATTATTACACAAGATGTAAGTAGGAGTTGGGGAAAAACTCCATCCTTACATAGTATAAACTGCTCTCAAAACATTTTCAAAGTGGTAGATGATTAGCAAACAATGGGTTAATATCAGGGATGGCCTGGGCTAGTTTAACAATTCTGTTTTTGGCTGCATCACCTACATCGGGCCTGATCAGAGCAAGATCCACTGTACAAGCTTTGGATATTCAGAATTTGCGCTGAAAAAATTGTGTGAATATTCACTTTTATTATTCATTCATGTGAACAGCTTCTGCACATAACTGGGTAGCTAACCTCCTCCTGGCTGCACATTGTAAAAATGCAGCAGCTGTGATCTTGGTATCATTTCTTCACAGCTGACCATGACTATTTACATACAAGCATCTGGGCAGCTATAGAGCCACCCAATCGCTTGTATGGTGCTGGAGAAGTGTGCCGCCACCAGCTATCCTGGGCTCTGCTATCCCCCATGTGGCTCCGGGACCAGCACGGTGGGTCTCTGTGGCTGGGTCAGAGGGAGATCAGGACACTTCCAGCAACTGATCTCCACTCCGATTACTGAACATGGAAGCAATGTGCATTACATCACTTCTGGTTTCAGCCTCACTTTTCTCCAGCTGCTGTACCCGAAGAAGAAGCTGATGAAGCACAATCTCTACTTCATCAGCTTCTTTGGCTTATATAGGTGACATTAGGAATCTAATAGATGTCTTCATAAAGAGGACCTGTCACGTCCTCTTTGTTATCACATAGGGGGCTTTGTTAGTAGTAAAGTTAAGTATAAGAAAGATAAAGTTACAGATAATAAAAATGTAAAAAAAAAGTCAAAGTCCCCCGACCCCAAGTACACTCACATACAAATGCCCCACACGCGTTACTGTAACATCCCCCTCAGACCCGGCCGTACAGCGTCACGGCCGCGAGCGGTAGCTCCACCCACGATCCGCAGGCGTCATCGGGGAACTCCCCCCGCCGCAACATAAGCCCAGGAAATACGTAAGTCTGGCGTTCCAATATCCTGAGAGGAACGCCAGACGGATACTGGACACAGCCACAGCCTTACCCCCAAAGCTCTCCGTCTGGATCGGGCTCTTAAGCCCTGCTGAACTCGGATGCCTCCGTGCCTCCTATCCACTGCGTACTGAAGCGCCCAACTGCAAGTATTGCCCTCTGGTTCAATTGACCAGAGAAGCTGTATAACTCTGCCTGATTTGCCTGCCTAATATCTGTCTGCAACGATCAGGCGGCTTCTACCGCCACCTGCTGGGCATATCCGAAATAACCTAGTGTTACAAAGACTGTGTCCTCCCAATTCCCAGCCAAATCTCATTAGCCACTATCTGCGTGCTGTATGACTGTATGAACCAATGAAACCAATTACTTGATATATGTGATGTAACATACAAGCTCTGAATCAAACTGTTCACCCCTGTTTTCAACCAAACACCACACTGTGATATATGTGAAGGAACATATTGAGCTGTCTTCTATTGTTAAAGGGAACACCCCCAGCATATACCTGGACATCCCCTTAATTTTCTGTTTCCACTTTATTAACCAGAGTAGTCAGACTGTACTAAGAGGCGGTACTTTGATGCTTTGAGTGTTTTGGCTAGTTTTGCTTACCAGCACCTACTCCTGTGCCTGAGCACGTGAGTTGGAACGTGACTCCGCAGCTGAGTTCCGTCCTCCATCTAATTAGAGTGTTACAGTTACATATCACCGTAAACATCATAGTGAGAACAATTCTAGGGCCATCGATGACCGTTAAAAGCTTTTAAAGCGCCACCTATAGAAAATTTTGGGTATTGTAGTTTATACCATTTCACAGGCACACACAATTTTAAGGCTTGTCATGTTTGGTATCTATTTATCCAATTTGACCTCATTGTTGAAAATTTACCCAAAAAAATGGTTATTACATTCTGTTTCTGTGCATAAAAATACTAAAAATACTGGTTTGATAAACATTTGCACAAATATCGTGCAACCTAAAAATTTGCAAGTAGCTTTTTCTTTCATTCTACAGGGCCTCTGCTTTCAGAAAATATATAATTGTTTGGGGGGTTTAGGCTGTTATCTAGCCAGAAATTCATATTTCATCCTGTATGTGCAAATAGTAGGACGTTGTTCTGAATGGCAAGTAGTTAAAATGATTGGGACTTTTCGTTTCACGTGATTGGATAAATAAAGTGAATATTCTCAGCCTCTGTTAGTGAGATTTGACTAGTTTGGGTGCCAGCTCAGTCAGGATAGTAACCATTTACTGTGTACTTTTGGTACAATATGCTTTCTGTACACCAGTACCGAGCAGGGCTCTGTGTGTTAGTATTAGGAATACATTGAAAATGCTTCTTGGCACTCCAGTATAACTGTATAAAGTATATCTAAAGCCCTTTTTTAAAAAATTTTGGATAGAGTTGGAAAACATTACATACCTGTCAAGCTTTCTGTTTGTCTTCTCTGTATCATTGGAGATATTTCCCTTCACATCGTGTCCTGTAAAAACAACAGTAAGAGGAATTCTCTCCAAAGTGAGATAAATCCACTTTGTCACCAGTTGGAAAATTTTCATTCCTCAGGTGACAATATAAAGTTTTGAATCTTCGGTTCTGGTGGCAATGATCAGCAGGTAAAATATAGGTTTTCTAACCCTTCCTTACTATATTCAAATGTAAAAAAGGTTTCGGCTGTAGATATGCTTTAACATATCTGGGCTGGTTGTACAGAATTTTGTCCTACCCGTGCTGGTAGTTTAATGATATCCTGGACATATACTCCTTGACTTCCTCACATTAATATACCTAGGGCAGGGAGGTGGTGCACTTCATCCGGAGTACAACCGTTGTAAAAGTGCAGGCACTGTTGGGCAGATTGATATACTGGCCAATAGTGCCTGCATATTTCTGCCCTAGTGGAGCTGGAGAAGCAGATGGAGGAGCCTTCTACTTCTCACATGAGTAGTGCCACTGATACCTATCAGATTTTTAGCTGCCCCTGTGAATTTAATGATTGACCATCAATGCAAGAAATGCCCTTAAAGTGCCATTAAAGTCACAATTCCCCTGTCCCCCAATGCTGCTTTAAGGACTTACCTTAAATGATGCCTCTTGAGCTGATCATCCTTTTCCTTCCACTTGTATAAAGCAATCCCTCCAGCGCTCTGATCCAGTGCAGACTCCTCATGTCCCACGGTGTCTGTCCGACGTGCACGCTCCCGGCTGGGTGCATTCACCTCCAGTGTCTCTCCTCTTTTTCCCGCCAATGATCTCTACTGCGTATGCACCCGCACTCATCCTCCTGCACAGCTGCTCAAAAAGCTACAGATCTACAGCCTGGAGCGCGCGGCAGAGACAGAGGTAAGTATCTACCTGTATGGTAACTTTTTTTTTTTTATGTTTTTGCATATAGCTACTGCTTGCTAGAAGTAGCTATATGCAAAAAAAGAGGAGACTTTAATACTACTTTACCATTGGTGGCTAGTGAGAGAAATAATGCCTCTTACAATGAAGGGCAGTGGGAAAGCATGCTGTATTCTTCCAACTTACCACCAGTATAAGGGAGACTATTCCTCCCACTGACCACCAATGTAAAGGGCATATTTTCCACTGACTATGATAAATATCAGGAACATTTTCCATTAGCCGCCCATGTATTGATTGGCTGTTTGCTGCCTACATATTGTAACTATTGTCCGTTTGTTGCTTGCATATTTTGCTTATTATTTGTTGCCTATACAATAGCCAATTTGCATCCCATATATTGTCAAGATCACCTTTTTTGCCTGGTATTGTCAAGTTACTGCTGTTTAGAGGACAATATTATTATAATTTATTCCCTTACAGACCTGACACCCAAGCTACAGTGCTATCATACCATGGCACACAGAGTGCACTGCTATTTATCTCTTAAATTTTTTTTTCAGTGGAATGGTTACACAATGTGCAGATAAAGAACGTGTTCTCTGTTTCTTTTCTGGCAATTATTAGTACCCATGTAATTGAAACTAGGTTTGATATAGAGGAGAAAAAATAATCTGCCCCTGCGTTACACATTTGTAATGACAGGCCGTGAAATGCATTGGCTTCCTTTTTGGAGGATCGTATGGGGTTCTTTCTCTTTGTTCTCTCCTGTTCTTTTGTACTCTTCTCAATATTTTCAGGTGCTAAGACCTCTCTCAACTCCATTTGCTAGGCTGTGCTGTCTCCTGAAAACAATACAATGGATCTGGCCCTCCTTTAGTGCTCCCCATTACTGGTGTAACCTGACTATATACAAAAGTGAAGGAACTACGACTTTATTAAAGCTATGTACAGTATAATGCCTTAATATACCAGATGTGGTTACTATGTTTTATATGGAGTTGAGCTGTTGTCATCCTATTTGTGATTATGTTATGCATATTTAAAAAATTCCAATAAATCTTTATTATTAAAAAAGGAAAAAAAATCCACCCAAGAAGTCAAATACACAAAGTACTCCACTACTTCCTAACTCAAGGAATCCCACTCATTTCCATGAAGGATGGAGCTTAGACATGTGCGATTCGTTTTGTTACGAATAAAAAAAAATTCTGACATTCTGAATTTCCAAATTCCAATGTGTCCGAATCCAAATCCGAATTTCCGTTTCCAATTTTTTCCGGATCCTGTCCGAATTTCATTAAAAAACGAAACTGAATCGGACATGTGACTTTTCTGGCCAATCAGATGTGTTTTTCAGTTTAATGCACCGAATGGGTCTGAACACTAATTTTCGTTACGGCAATATGGGAGCCATATACAGTATATACATATAATACTAAAGCTGAGGCTCCTAGACCCGAACGGCATTCGGGATCCAAATTTCCGAATTGCATTCGGGAGCTCCCGAATACCATTCGGGCCTGGGAGCCTCAGCTTTAGTAATTTATATATATATATATATGGCTCCCAGACCCGATTGGCATTTGGGAGCTTCCGATTGCAAATGGGAAATTTGGATCCTGAATGCCATTCGGGTCTAGGAGATTCATCATTAGAATTAATATCTGTATCTGTTTTTTTGTGGTAATTGCAACAAATATTTGTAAACTCATCCGAAACTAATGAAAATTCGGATTTCATCCGAAACCCAAACCGAATTGAATTTCGGATCCAAATTCTGAAATAACGAAATATCCGAACCAAATTTTTCTTACTCTTGCTTACATGTCTAATGGAGCTCTTGAATTCTGAGATAATGCGGATCATTTACTAAAGAAGTTAAGAATGTTCATGCAATAAATCATATGAATATTCACTCAGCCAATCAGATGAAAAGCAAATCTCTGTCTTGATATTTCATCTGCACAGGATTGGATAATTGAACTGAATATTCAGATAAGTTGTTGTGTGAGGATTCTGGGCTCCTCCGATCAGAGACAAGACATGACAAATTATTGGAGAACCTGATTGTTGTCATTCTACCGTGTTACACCTTTGAAACTTTTGATCTTTATCTCTACTTGGTACCAAACAATTTGTGAAAACAGAAAATCAGCAATACCCAAATTTCTGCAGAATTCTACTGAAACGAGGCTTTGAAAGCCAATATGCCAGGATTATTTATGCTCATATTAAGAGAATGACATGCTAAATGATTGAAAGCAATTCCAGATGTTCTCTCAACTTTGTAACCTTTCCTTCAATATATTTTCTTCATTTAGCCATAAACTCCTAATTCCTTCAGATTTCCTCTTTTATTCCCTAAAATGTTTTATGTGTTTGACATCTGCTCTGTGTCCCAGGTGAATTTTAAGTATTTCTCAATAATTATGTCAGAATCTTTTTTTTTCGGTTTTGAAATTCTTGAAGGACTTGATGGTTGGTGAAGTAATATGATTTGGTGAGTAGGTTCAAAGTAATACAATACATGGGGACTTGAGGTGTGTCTAATGACCGAAATTCGGACGAATTTTCGGAAATTCGGACATTCGGATGTATCTGAATTACAGACATAACGAATGCAAACGAATCCGAATTTCCATTTCCGAAATTCGGTAGCGTTAGTACGAACGTTCGTTTCGTTTTCTGTTCTTATTCGTTTCTTATTCGTTTCGTTCGTTGGAGCAAAGTGACATTAGAGAAGGAGAAAAATATTTTTCCCCCCTCAAATGTCACTTTTGCTGCAAACGAACTAACGAAACGAATAAGAAACGAATAAGAACAGAAAACGAACGTTCGTGCTAACGAATTTCGTCCGAATCCGAATTCCGAATCCGAATTGACTTTCACACCCGAATCCTGAAAACCGAAATAACACAAATCCGAATTTAAAACGAAACTAAACGATTTTTTTGGCAGTGCACATGTGTACAAATTATTATAGACATGTAAGGGTTTTCAGGCTATGAAGGTCTCTCGAAGGGAACCTGTCTTGAAGTTTACTTGTTTTAAATGCCTCACATAGAATCCAGATCAGTAGCTATCAGTGCTGACAGTTTGACACCCATATTTTTATAATGCACAGTTGGGAGGATTGTGTGCAGCTCCTCCTAGTACAGGGTGAGGTTAGTATACACAGAGTTAGAGATTATTTAAGGGGTTATGTTAGGTTAGTTTTAGAAACAAGAATTTTGGGTTGTATTTTTAGGGATCTGGTTAAGTTGGCCATACGCTTTACAGTTTTTTTTTTGTGCAGCCCTGTTGAAGGAGAAAAAATGCTAATTTCCCCTCCCCCTGCTTGGAATCTCCCCTGTCAGCTTTTGTATTTTGAGAGCCCGATGCAGGCAGCTGTCAGAATACCCAAACAGTGACTGAAGCTGATTGGAGGGAGTCACTTTTTGGCGGACAATTTTACACCCAGCTCATTTGACAAAAATTACCTAAAAAATAGACTTTTGTTGAACCAGGTGGTGCCAACAGGGCCGCCTACTCAACTTAACTGATGACAAAGCGCATCACCATTTGTCCTTGAATATGGGTCCGAGACTCATTCTCTGAAGCATTACCAGACCTCTAACTTCAGGAAGCCCCCTGAAAACTTTGCGCAAGCTCACTTTGTATGGTTTGCAGACAGCAAGTTCAAGTAGGATGAATATAGTGCACGGCCCCTTTAGTCCCCTTCCTCAGCATTGGGTGTGGGCCCCTTTAACTGCCTTTTTCCCAGTCTTCTGGACTGCCATAATCCTCTCTGCTCCCACAAGCCCCTGGACTTCTGGACACATCCAGGGGATATAAGTTTCCTTATCTTCAACCAACAGATGCTCAGACAGACTGCACCTGATGGGACAGGAGTGACTGGGCATATGATATGTCACCATCTATTGTGTCCTCCACAGTTATTCCCTGCGTGTGGGCTGCTTGGATGAAGCACTGACACGTGCCGTTTTATTTCAAGTCCCTTGCATCAGCTGTTTCTGAAGTGCTGAATTTTCCAGTGGGGTGGTCTTCCACATACAGCCAGATGCTAGGGCATCCAGACCAGAGACTCTTCCTGCCACTTCTCCTAGGATCCCTTGGGCTGACCACCAGATACAGCCCACGTCATAAGATACCATGTGTACTGTACTGTTTAATGTGTAGGACTCTTCCCTGCAATCTAGTCCACTTGAGGCTTGTAGACTGTATTCTGCTGCCAGCTAGTGGCCTTAGTGGGAATCTGCCATTGCAGCTCTTATTGTTATCTCTGCATTGCCTGTTATACTGTATGTTGTTTGGTGATTATTCCATACCTTTTCCTAGTTATCCGTGTTAGCATTGTCAGTTTACCTTGTGCCTGTTCAGTAAACTTGAACTTAAACCTTCAACCTGGAGGCTTCAACTGCCATTGTGATGTGCTGGGCTTCTAATGCGTCCCTGTGCCTTTAAGTTGGAATGGGCTACCTCCAAGCGTACCTGCACTCAGTTTATCCATTTGCTATATTGGCTTCAAAATGGAGGCTCTCATACATTAGAGTTAGGACCGCACTACACAGAGGAACCTTGATGAGGCAATGTGACTTCCATTTATTTTGCAAAAGTTGTGCAGCTAAAACCTCTGTTTTTAATGCAGATTGTTAGACAGTGAAAACAGTTTGGTTAGCTGGTAATTTCCAATCTTGCCCCTTTGACTTTTTTTTATCACTGGTCGAAATTGAACAATTTGACCCCACCAACTATTAGAAAGTCAAACAAGCGTTCCGAAATCGATTTTGTTCGTTTGAAATTCGTTTAGTGTATACCCTACTTAAGGATTGGTAAACTATAAAAAATTACATTTTTGATTTAGGGTTTAGATACACTTTAACTCTTCCCCTCTCTATATAAAATAAAAAGAGCTGACTGGGGTTGAGCTTTAAATGTTTTGTCTTCTATGACCCCATAAATTCTTAGCATCAGTTTTACAGTTATTTAACTCAAATTATTCCTGTTCATCGCAGCTTCGTAGCCCCAGTCAGCCTGTGTGTTAAAGAACAGTGATAACCATACACCACACATCATTCACATGCAGACTATCAACACCAACTCACATTACTTATTATATGATTGGATATGACTTTGTGTACATCCTGCAATCTGGTTTTCATTTTTCTAAGATCCGGAACAACCTTTTGTAAATCTGAAAGAAAAACTTCAGGTATTTAAAAAAACAGTTTATTATTCCCGTAACCCAGTTTTAAAAATGAGGATTCATTCTGAAGAGGTAGTATATAAGGAATAGATAATATGACACAATTGTGCATTTGATATCTGATATCAGATACATTTTATCTCCAGGAACTGTCCTGTATTAGTCACGACCACAGAAGCCCAGAAACATGAAACATGAGGGCGAAATTTGACATCACTACCTACAGGAAAATAATACCTACAGGATATATTTACTTTTGCAGGAAGGACATCGTTTCAGAGTCCAGTCCAGGGATATGACAGTTTTGTTACAAATATTAAATTCCCTGAGCCAAATCCATTTCCTCCAGCAGGTAATGAACACAAGATTGCTCAGAATCTTCTCATAAAGGAGCATCCTGTGCTGACGCGTGTACAAAAATATCAAAGGCTCTGCGTCCACACCGGTAATACCGTGTAACGTAATGGTGTGATATGTGCACAGCTTTTCCAGCCTTCTAAATGGCCAAATGAAACGATATTCCAGATTGTGTCTGTGAGCTGGGAATTAGGATTTATCTCATACGCAGCATAACAATGAATTCTGTCTCAGTATGGCACCTGGCTATTGCAAAGAGCTGCACTGACAGCAGTTTGAAGTAAATGAAGTAATATGCTTGCTGGATAAAACATACACGATTCTTATGGCCACATTTGTTTTACATAGTAGTAGCATACTTCCCATGAGTCCTGGGTATTAAAGTGTATGTTTGTAGCTGAAAATGTTAGTTTTTTTGTTTGGGGTTATCATGTTTCTGGTTGTAAGCTGAGATGACAAGAGGGCTTCCCTTACACCTCTGGTCCAGACTGGAGTAGAGCAAAGTGGGCACAGAGTGGTACAGGTCCAGGAGTCCAGTCTACGAAAGATCACCTCTGGCAGCAGGCTTGGCTGTGAGAGGCTTGTGCAGACAGGCAGGATGTTTCCCTGAGAAGAGGCAGACCAGCAGGCAGCTGACCAGGACACTGGAACACTCAGCATGCCTGGAGCTTTGTCTGGAAGTGTGAAAGGTCGGAATCCTAGAAGACAGACAGCAGGCAGGAGGAGTCGTAGTCAGGAGGCAGGCCAAGTTCACATCAGAAGGTCATCAGAGATGAGCTGCAGTCAGCAACTAGTCAAGTAGTAGAACACTTTGTTGCCATTCAGCGTCCCTTCCCCGGGATGACATACTACAGGTCCAGTGGCGGACCTAAGGAACAAAGGCCCCTGGTGCAAGATTTTTTCTCGGACTTCCCGCTACCAAAGGGCGGGGCCCGGAAGCAGATCTCACTGGACCCCCAATCCCCCCCCCAGTGGTCTTTGCACCAAAGGAGCTTACACTCTAATGTCCCCCCACAGTAATACACTATTATTATTATACATTTATATAGCCCTGACATATACCACAGTGCTGTACAGAGAACACTGAGCCAGTCACAGCCGTCTCTGTACAGAGGAGCTTACACTCTAATGCAGAATGGCACCAACTGTAGAGGGATACAAATCTCAGCAATACAGCAATGCAGAATAGTATATGAATTGGACTTTGCAAAGCACTGGACCCTGCACTTAGCAACGCACTGGACCCTGCACGTAGCAACACACTGGACTCTGCACGTAGCAACACACTGGACTCTGCACTTAGCAACACACTGGACCATTCACGTAGCAACACACTGGACCATTCACATAGCAACACACCGGACCCTTCACTTAGCAATGCACTGGACCCTTCACTTAGCAATGCACTGGACTCTGCACTTAGAAACGCACTGGGCCCTTCACTTAGTAACACACTGGACCCTGAACTTAGAAACACACTGGAACCTGCACCCAGGCACGCACTGGATCCTGCACTTAGCAATGCACTGGACCCTTCACGTAGCAACACACTGGAACTTTCACTTAGCAATGCACTGGACCCTTCACTTAGCAACGCACTGGACCCTGCACGTAGCAATGCACTGGACCCTGAACGTAGCAACGCACTGGACCCTTCACTTATCAATGCACTGGACTCTGCACTTAGAAACACACTGGACCCTTCACTTAGCAACGCACTGGACTCTGCACCTAGCAACACACTGGACTCTGCACCTAGCAACACACTGGACCCTGCACTTAGCACCGCACTGGACCCTGCACTTAGCATTGCACTGGACCCTTCACTTAGCACCGCACTGGAACCTTCACTTAGCACCGCACTGGACCCTTCACTTAGCACCGCACTGGACCCTTCACTTAGCACCGCACTGGACCCTTCACTTAGCACCGCAATGGACCCTTCATGTAGCAACGCACTGGACCCTTCATGTAGCAACGCACTGGACCCTTCACGTAGCAACACACTGGACCCTGCACTTAGCAACGCACTGGACTCTGCACTTAGCAACGCACTGGATCCTGCACTTAGCATTGCACTGGACCCTTCACTTAGCAACGCACTGGACCCTTCACTTAGCAGCGCACTGGACCCTTCATGTAGCAATGCACTGGACCCTTCAGGTAGCAATGCACTGGACTGCAATATTTAATTCAGCACTGGGATATAGAAATGGATTATAATGGTGAACATTACACAGTAATGTAGTGCTGCCAGAGCGCGACATCATGCTGGCCACACGGTCTGAAGGGGGCAGGGCATATGACACAGCTCCCGCATCAGGAGAGAGGAGCGTCAGTCTGATGCCGGAACACCGGCATCAGACTGACAGCGCCAGAGCGTCTGTGCTGCCCGGCCTGCCGTATACCACGGCTCAGCCTGCATCGTGCTACCCCCAGCCCTGTCTGCCCCTGTCAGTGGGCCCCCCTAGGCTTGGGGCCCGGGATGGCCGCACCGGCTACACCACCGGTAGGTCCGCCCCTGTGTAGGTCCCTATATCATCCTGAGAAAGGAACCCTGCATGGCCCCGAAATGTTTATTATATATACAGTACATGTGATGCTATGTGAATAAATTCTTGCTGTTTAATCTCACATCTATGAAGCGCTGGCGACTTCTCTTCTACATGTGATTTTATATGGCATCATCTGTGACCGTCCCTATGTAACTACAAGCACCTTTTTATTGCTTTGGTCATGAACGCTGAGAGGAGCGAGGTTTGGAACTACGTTTATGTGCAGGAACCAGCCAAGGTCATATCAAAAGGTCAGCAGAGATGAGCCGTAGTCAGAACATAGCTGAGGTCCATAACAGGGAGGCAGAGCAGAGACGAGTCCAAGGGCAGGTCAGGTCAGCAACGGAGCAGCAGATCAAGAACTGGTTCAGGATTCAAGTTGCAAGGTAAGAGCTAAATACCATCCAGCAACTGGTGCCAAGATTGGAATTAGGCATGCATGCCTTTGTGCACATGGGTGTGTCTCATACATTAGCATGTTCACATGAATTAGCATGCTTGCATAAATGTGTGAGCACACGCAACTGGCTAGCATTGACCCTTGTTCTGCATATTGACACAATGCTCATCTTCTGATGCTGTCTTGATAGGGGTAGAACAATAGTTAAAATGTATCTTCAGACAAAACCTTTTTTTTTTTGTTTAAGTTTTGGATTGCGTGCTGAAGGGTTGGAGCCCCTGTCAGGTTTTACTGCTAATACAGGACACCATAAGAGAGATTTCCCGTCACTTCCTGTTCTGCTAAAATGGTTTGTTTAGGGAGTAGGTGATGGAAAGTCTCTAATGACAACAGAAATAGAAAATGCCCGTTCATATAGTAGGGAAACACTAGAACCCATGTTCAGCCACTATTTTGCATGTTTGCTATTCCATCCATGGGGCCATTATAGGTTATTGTCATTACCAGCATCCCCACTTCTTTCTTTATGTTCAGCTGTGGGACTGGAAGCTGTGATTCAAACTGAGGCGTGTGAGCGTGTTGTTGGTTACCGTAGGGTTTATTTGGCAGGTTGGTGGGTGTCATTCATCATGATTGAGATGGATCTATATAACTTGAAGATGTGATTGACAATGGATTTATATTGTGGGACTTTTTTGTTTTAATAAAGAACTTGTCAAAAACTTGTGTGTCTTTTTTGTTACATTACACTTTTTTTTTGTGAATGAATAAGGGATACTGTATGGCACTACCCCTTAATCATTCACATTCGGGAGGGTGGATATTTGGGGGCCTCCTTATGTTAAAGAGAGTTTCCAGATTACATAAACCCCCCCAGACCACCACAACCATCTGGCCAGGGATGTGGTGAAGAGGCCTTTGTTGCTGTCAACATAGGTATATGGTACATTGCCAGGGGTCCCCCCTGGTGGGTACCCTCCTCATGTTTAGGGCATGTGGCCCTTGTATATGTATGTATCAGGATGGAGCACACGCCCTTCTACCCGCACCCCTCCCACACACACATGCGCACACTTTCCTAGCAAGCCTAATCATAGAGGTTAAGGTCTGTCTCATTACAGAGATATGGTTTCAGCTGAGTCGAACTCCTTCGGCTGACTGAAGGCAGCCGATGTATGGCTGATTTTAGCCCATGTACGGCTGAAATCAGCCGTACAAGCCAGAAGTGAACCCACTTCGGCTGGGCTATGCAATCGGCTGCCTTCGGCAGCTTTGTGAATAACCCCCTTAATAAATGTAACTACTACACTATGCCGGTGTGCTCTTCTATACATTTGTTTTTTAGCAAGTCAGATAGAGCCCTCCTCATTTCCTGGCTGGAGGACATCCAGCATTATCTAGCCCTACACAGTCTCTCTCTCCCACGCCCGCTCCTTTTCTTCATTGGATTTTTGTTGTTTTCAGCTTCCTGTCTTCAGGAAGCTATATTCAGTACCCTGCCGGCCCCTCCCACCAGCCATGATCTGCCTGCATTGGATAAAGTAGCACAGGGACCTAGTTATGATGTCACTGGGTCTAACATCATGTAAGTATTGACCACAGAACCGTTTAATTTTAATAATTTCATTAGTATGTTGGGGGGGAAGGCTGAACCATGGAAAGAAAAATAAACTTCAGCGTTAATGAATACCATGTACAACATTTCACTTTGCTTCATCACTGAACTCATAGAGATTACAACCCGCCAAATGCTGTGGTATCAGCAGTGCTCCATCCATTCCCCGATGTTTTGTTTTGTAGAGTAGAGGGAATTCGGTCTGATTCGTCCAGACAGAAGGATGACTTGTTTATAGCAGAGGAGCCAGAAAATGTCTGAAATAAAATTAAACTGTGAAAGATATAAACAAAGTTATATATAGTTATCTCGGCTGAAAAATGAGACCGTCATGTTCAGGTTCTCACAAACAACAGCAAGTCAGCTCCAGATGTACTTTAAAAAAGAAAAAAGCTGCATGCATTCCTCAATGCACAGAATATAGGGGGATATCAATAATTTATTAATAATAACACCGGAGATTGTTGGTCCTGGGAATATACCATCTCCTTAGGAGACAGGGAAATAAATATTTTTTGCCCTTTTGGAATAAATTGGAACATTTTAGGATTTATAGAGTTTTTTTTTTTGTTTTTTTTATGCTTCCTCTGGATCAACTTTGGGTATAGGGTTCTGTTTATGGGGGTTTTCAATGTATTCATTGTTTATTTTTCTATTAGTTAAATGGATGGGTTTGTGTTTTTTTTTAACATACAAAAGGTACGGCCATAAAACAAGGCCTCAAATTCAGATGTATGGTAGTTACACAATGTAACCAATAATGATTAGGGCCAAACCTTTGACACAAAACCGCAGAGGGGACAGCGGAGCATGGGATAGCTGGCAACGGCGTTGGAGGGCAGCGCTAAACGAACAGGGGGACGCCCACCGTTGGCCACCTTACAAGGGATCGGACAGCTATAGAGTCGCCCGAACGCTTGTATGTAACAGCTGTTAATGGCTGTTTACAAGTGTCATATGGGCTCAGCAGGCCCCACCCACTACAGGCCCCATGCAGAGAACTACAGGAGGGGCGCATATAAGACCAGTCACCCTGCACAAGGGGAGAGAGCAACAGTGACTGGTCTTTATTATAGGAAGTTTCACACTGGATCACTGCACATATCTGGAAGAAAGACACAAAGCTAACCAAGATTTTTTGGTAAAATTAGGTACCTCGGCTTATATTCGGGACGGCTTATACTCGAGTATATACGGTAAGACTATACATGACTCTTATATTTAGATAATATTTGCTTATCCCGGAGTTCAGCTTTTATGTTTTTCTAAATCATTTAAATGGAATATTTTGTGGACACTTGAGATAAAAATAGTGATCACTGAAGTTGTTTAGTACTACAGTCATAATAGATTCTTGAACTGTTCTTTATTTTTTTCCCAAGCGAAATTAGGTACGTGCTTATTAGGAGTGAAAAGAAAAGCAAGTGCTTCGAGCTTCACCCCAATTCAGTCTCCAGGGAAAATAAAATGAAACAAAGTCAAGTTTAGTTTCCAAACTGTCATCAGAACAGCCAGTAGATTGGGTTATCCTCTAGAGATCCTCTACTGATCTAGAATGGAACATTTATATTCTAATATAAACAAATAGAGTTTAACTAACAGAGATACATTATATTGGCAAAAGTATTGGGACACCTGCCTTTACACGCACATGAACTTTAATGGCATCCCAGTCTTATCCGTAGGGTTCAATATTGAGTTTGCCTGCCCTTTTCAGCTGTAACAACTTCAACTATTGGGACACCTGGTCCACAAGGTTTAGGAGTGTGTCTATGGGAATGTTTGACCATTCTTGCAGAAGCACATTTGTGAGGTCAGGTACTGATGTTGGACGAGAAGGCCAGGCTCGCAGTCTCCACTCTAATTCATCCCAAAGCTATTCTATCAGGTTGAGGTCAGGACTCTGTGCAGGCCAGTCAAGTTCCTCCACCCCAAACTTGCTCATCCATGTATTTATGGACCTTGCTTTGTGCACTTGTGCGCAGTCATGTTGGAACAGGAAGGGGACATCCCCAAACTGTTCCCACAAAGTTGGGAGCATGAAATTATCCAAAATGTCTTGGTATGCTGATGCCTTTAAGAGTTCCCTTCACTGGAACTAAGGGGCCAAGCCCAACCCCTGAAAAACAACCCCACACCATAATCCCCCTCCACCAAACTTTACACTTGGCACAATGCAGTCAGGCAAGTACTGTTCTCCTGGCAACCTCCAAACCCAGACACGTCCATCGGATTGCCAGACAGAGAAACGTGATTCATCACTGGAGAGAACACGTCTCCACTTCTCTAGATTCCAGTGGCGGGGTGCTTTACACCACGACATCCGACGCTTTGCATTGCACTTGGTGATGGAAGGCTTGGATGCAGCTGCTCGGCCATGGAAACCCATTCCATGAAGCTCTCTACACACTGTTGTTGTGCCAATCTGAAGGCCACATGAAGTTTGGAGGTCTGTAGCTATTGACTCTGCAGACAGTTGGCGACTTCTGCTCACTGTGCGCTTCAGCATGCGCTGACCCCACTCTGTCATTGCGTCCAAATCTTCTTTTGGCCTTTCTCTTTTGGGTCATAGGAGTACATTTACTCCTGTCACCCAAATTCAGCATATAGCAGGCAGCCGCACAGTGTCGGGAAAGATCCTGAAAATATTGTTGGGATACACCATGCTACCTGATTGACAGCTGGCTCTGCCTCTCTAGAGCCAGAGCCAGCTATGCCTGCCTCCTCCCCTGTCTGTCCCTCAAATGAGTGCTAGAGGAACAGAGAGGGGATGGGGGAATTACTGACTAACAGTCACCACTTCTGCAAGAAGAAGGCCTCGAGCTGAGCAATCACCGGTTTGAGATCTATCAGTTCTCGAACTATAGACCCGGCGTGTGACAGCTGCAGCAGGTATGTTTTACTCTCCCAATACCTCTCTTTTAATGCCGGAGCTCCAAATGAAATATCAAGTGGTTGTAATCAGAAAGGTAGACAGGTTCAGAAGCAGACTATTTTGAAATCCATAGAGTGGGTCATGTTGAAATGTCTGTGTACCAATGAATGATCCTGATACCTCTTACTGATTTTAAGCTTTACATATAGCTTCGTACTATGGATCCCCCTTAGGTGCCCATAGACGAACATGCATAGACAATGGTATTTTTTTTCCTGATTTTTATATGATATTGTGTAATGAAGGTTGTTAGAGAAATATTTGACTCTACCAAATCCCAAGTTGGAATTGTGCATCTGTATATAATACATTTGTTTCAATGTCAGGGAACACAAGAGGCATATTAGCTGTGCTGGAATGTATTACTTTTAAAATATACCCAGCACATGGGGAAATTAACATATTACATCTGAGGTCAGCAACAGATGTTCATACAAATTAACAATCTGTTTCTTGAAGATAAAATTTCCATTGACTGACATACGTGTTTGTCAAACAGAAGTTGTCTATTAAGATGTGCATGCAAGCCAGTGATTATTCTGTATAGCTTGAGGGAACAGATGAACATCCCTGCTATTAATAAGAACTCTGCTATGTACTGGGGTTGTCTAAAGTTGCCCCAAAACCTTATTTTAATATGATGTTCATGAATTTTTCACTTTAGTGCTTATGCCAGGAGAATGTACCCACCACAGTGACAGACTTTTGGTCCCTACTATAGATATTTATTTTTTGATTGTAGGAAGAAATTGGTATGGAAATTGATTTCCTCTTAGATTGTAAGCCCTCACGGGCAGGGCCTTCCTTACCATCTTGTCTTGATTTGTATTGTAATTATAATGTCTTCCTTATATTGTAAAGCACTGTGCAAACTGTTGGCGCTATATAAATCCTGTATAATAATAATGTGCAAAAACCTCCATAAATTATGTTAACAACATGCAGGGTAACAACACAGTAACAACATGCATGGTCTATGTAGTTGTTAATTGGTGGCATTTGAACATCAAGGTATATTCTATACAATGCTATGGGCCATGTCATACTTGCAATCCTGTTGCTGATACAGCAAGGAGTGAAAACATTCATCTGCTTGCATGTGTCACTCCCCTTGATGGCTAAGGGAATGCGGCAGTGCTTTCTTGCAGAATTTTCATCAGCATTTTCCTTAAAAACAATCCAACTTCCGTCCTCTGTTAAATTAAAAATGCTCCGAGAGGCTCAGCCCTCCTAGATATAAAGGCCCATGACTTGGTGAACTGATAGGGAAGGAAATGGTGGGGAAGGAGTATGGGTGTTAACTAAGGGAGGTAGTGACATCCCAGACGGGAAGGAGCACAGTAAGGCAGTGAGGGATTAGCAGACAACATTTGTGGAGAGAGATTGTCCCACCCTCCTTCCCTTCTTTTTTGCTTTGGTTCGACCTTGTTAGGTTTTGTGGAATTGGGGGTTGCTTTGGAATTTGGGGGGATTCTCATGCCAGCAATAGCGGGTCGTTGACAGAGTCAAAATGGGATAAGACTCTTTTGTAAGGTTATATTTGGAATGAGTTGTTGTCTGCAACCGTCACATAAATTATGGCTGAGTTTAATAGTAGTTAAAGGAAGGACAACTCCCATTGTATGGTGATGTTTTTTAAATTTGTCATTGTGGTGTGTACCCAGCAAACTTATGTGTAATGGCTGCTGGCTGGTACAGGTAATGAGCAAATCGTAATTGCGATGGCATTGTCAAGGGCCTGTTTCATTGCTTGATGTCAATGTTGGCATGTTTATGTGAATATTGAACGTTAACTTAATTGTATGTATTAAAGCTGTGGCCAAGAAAATGTTCCAAAGACAAATCTGCTTTCTGTGTTTATTTATGGAGTAGTGATGAGGTATGGTTGTAAGGGAGTGGTCAATCATGGTATTTATCTTTTATTACAGCGCACTGGATGCCACAGCAGGTCACCACATGGCAGCACTGGGTATACAAGATGTTTTATATATTTTAGTTTACATCATTTATTATTTTTATTTTTATGTATTAGATTCACAGTTCAGCTTAGCATTGTGTTTTTTGCTAACCATTCAACTGCTTCCCTGCTGTAATAATCCATGAACTGTGCAGTCATTCTGCATGCCCAAGCAATGCAAAACCAAGAACTGGTTCCTTTTCTCTACAGAAAGATGAATGCCCATTGGTCAGTTGTGCAGAGATTCCTAAATATGTTTAGAATGTGCTTATTATTTTTCTCCAACCAAGCCCTACATTGCCTGATTGTGACAAGGAGTGATTGAATCTGATGCATTGCTTGTTTTTATGAAACCCTTTATGGTCATCCTTGGATCTAGAGTTTGAAGTATTAGTACATAACATCTCAAAAGTTTGTTATGGAGACCATTGTATTTGTGGCTAAGGTTCTTTGGATGCCTTTATTGCTACACTGGCATGAAAAGACATTTTACTAGATTCAAATTTGTGTCTGAAAATTGTCTTTGGAAACATACTCCTCTATATCTTGACAATATTTTAGCTGTGCCAATTACACAAAGAAATTGGACTGAATTATGCACCTCAAAGCTCTTCCTATGAGCAGACATCACAGGTTACCTGCAATTAGCTTTACTAGCCAGTGAAGCCTGTACTATGTGCCTCTGTGAAACAAGTTGCACATTGTTACTAGGCCCTGATCTTCCTCGAACTAAAAAACTTAGTCTTAGTGCTTTTCTCTTGGGGGCCATTTAGGCATTCTTGTTGGGTAGCCTGTTAGCAGTTGGCAGGTGTTATACCTGAAGTCAGACCCTTATTAACAAAATTAACAAGTTTCACGGAGAAAAGAGAAGGATATATTGGATAACAAAGATAAATGGCAGGCATTTTGTGGTGTCAGTTCCTAAAGAGACACTGGGGTGTTCACTTAGCAAGTTTCCCTTAGCTGAGTGAATGAGGAGAAGTTCTGCTGACTTCCATCATCCAATCACATGCAAGCAAAAATACTGCTTTTTTTGCCTTGTACATAATTGGCTATTCTTTGCACCACATTCACCAAGCTAAGGGAAACTTCCCATGCAATGTGCAAATTCCCTTGTAAAGTGTACAGCCTGTTTCCTTTAGTAAATCAACCCCACTGTCATCAAATCCTACCATATGATTTAAATATACATGTGTAATATATTATTATTATTATTATTATTATTATTCAGGATTTATATGTCGCCAACAGTTTGTCATGAAATTTACAGTGTAAAGGTAGACAGTACATTTACTATACAAGAAGGTTCCCAACCCCTCTAACTGAAATGTTTGCTGGACCTCTTGCCCCGATACAGAAACTGGAAAAATAGTATCTACTGGCAGAATCAACAGGTAATAACATTTTGATACTGGGGAAACTCAGAAGAACAAAAAACATTGTTTTAATGCTATTGACAAGCTGAATGTAATCTACATCTAAATGTAGAAACTGCCAGACAATAGTCACTCTGCGACTGATTGATAGTTCGGCTTTCTTAAGTTTCTTCTGAGCTCTAGTTATGGTATACTCCTGCCTGCTGGGGGTTATCCATGGTAATATGGTAGGGGGGCTGCACTAATCAGAGCTAGGAATGTTTACCACTAGAAGGTTTATTGCCAGTGGTGCAGGCAGAGAGAGGGTATACATATTTGGGAATTGACCTTGGAAAGTCAGTCAGCAGGAGGCCTTGAGGGAGGAATGCTGTGGATTGTCTGATCCTCCTACACCTGCTGCTTGAGGAGGGTGACTATGTTCTTGGACTAAGATCTGGGTTCAAAACCTGGTACATACAGCCTTAGGATGGACATAGAGGGACTTCTGCCTTACTAAGGAGCCTGAGAATCTGGGGAAGAGACTGAAGTATGGCGATTTCTCCCAAAGGAGTCAGTAGCTATAACATCCATTATCTTACAGCCAGAAGCTCTACCTACAGAATGGCAGGTTGTCTTAAAGGTTCTCTATTTGTGAAGGTTGTAAGTGGTTTTTGTCTCTTTTTTTCTGGAGTCTGCAAGACGCTGGGTGTCCTGCGCCCTAGCCCTCTCTCCCAAAGTTATTAAATAAATTTACTTTAAGCAAAATATCACAAGCATGTGCAGCCCTGTTTATGAGGGGGCATCAAAGAAACAGCCCTCTTGAAACAGTCTACAGTGCTAACCTGTAGGTAACTAGATAGACCAGAACCTCCGCAAATTGGGAATATGGGACCCTAATAAAGTTCCTGGAGGCTGTACCTTCACACAACTGTGCCTTGTTGTGTGGGACTCCCAGTTGAGATAACCTTGTCCCCAGGCACGGTACTCAAAGCAGAAGAACCTCTTGCAGTGACAACACATCAGAGTCCTTGAATGTTTCTTAAAGGAGAACTATGGGGTTAGGGCTTTTCCCCATAGTTCTCCTTAGGGTAACGGGAGGACACAAACTAGCGTCCTCCCGTCACCCTAGGCTCAGTATACCGCGAGCTACTGCTCGCGGTATACTGAGACGCCGCAGCTGAAGTGGATCCCGACAATTAGGGATGCACCAATACCGGGAAGCGGCTCCATGCTCTCTCGTCACTTGTGATGAGAGAGCATGGAGCCGACTTCCCGGCAAATAAGGAAGCCGGGCAGCGTGTAATGACGCTCTGCCTGGCTTCCTGATTGGTCGGGAAGCTGGCCAATCAGGAAGCTCAGGAAGCTATACAGTCTCATTGTCACAGATCGGCTAGAACTATGAGGTGAGTGAAAAGCAATCACCTCATAGTTCTCCTTTAAAAATGCATTAAAGACAGCAGAACAGGGTATGGGAGGGCTGGAATACCCAAAAGTAGAGCGTGGTTTCTTTGGCAGACAGTCCCTGCATGTACTTAACCCACTCTCATAGCAGACAGAAGTAGCTCCATTACAACAGACATTTTCATGTGTTCTCTGTTCCAGGTGATGACTGCAGCTTGGACCAGTGGAGGCGCTCCAGTGTCCCCAGTGACTCCATTAAGTAGCCAGGTGGGGTCCCTCTCAAGTATTCAAAAGATTCCAGTAGCACAGAGTAGAAGCCCAGCGCCTAGCAGCAGAACCCCAGACTAACAAGAGAGCCCAGCAGTGAGCATGCTCACGGGTTTTGTTGCAGCCAAACCCAGCCCGCTGATCACAGGATCAGCAATGATTGGCTAACTAACAAACGTCAAGGCTAACCATGATATATCTGCGACCCAGCCAATGAATTACACAGAGTCTGGCAGATGAAACTAAAATGCAAATAGTTTCCACCTGCACTCTTTACAGTCTACAACCTTACAATATTGGTGGTGCTCATGGTGATCACATGGATGGCACCATGCAGAACTCAGGGTAATCTCAGTAGGTCACCGGCACACACAAAGGAATTTATATTAAGTAAGATGAAAATAGAACACTACATCAAAGCTGAAAAATACAGTGCAGGTTTAGGGAAGCTCTAGGGAACCCTACACATGGAAGTCAGTTAATGGGTCACCACTGGTGGGTCGGTGAGTGCTTTGGGGGCAGCTATGGAACTGTGTACCCTAGACATGCTAGGAGGGCCCAATTCATCAAGCGGCTCCTTAGGGGGTGAGCGCTAAATTTTACATTTTATTGTGCCCATAGTTTCACTTGGGAAAAAAACTATAGAGTAAAGGAAAATCAGCTTGAGTTATATGCATCTACTGGGATACGTAATATTCTATCTCTTCTTGTTTATACTTAATACTTTTAAGTCAAAGCTCTTGACTTTCTGTGGTTATTAATGACCACTTTGCACTTTATTTAAAGTAAGCCTGTCAGCTGCAATCAGCAATAACAGAAGGAAAGTATGGTTGGGGTAATATTGTTTCTTAAACAACTCACATCTGATCATAATCTGACTTTTCTCCTTGGCCGTCTCATGTATAAAGCATTGCAGCTGAATTGTTTTTCATTCCCAACTTCCATCTAGTACTTCACGGTTAAGCAAGCACAGACATAGATGTGTTATTTTATTTCTTATTTTTAAATCACTAATAAATTTAATATGCTGCCACTTTAGCGCGCACTGGAGGTTTATCAAGTATGATGTCTGACTAAAGGCACGCTATGATGTATAAATCTCTATGGTTTTGGGGGGGAAACATACTAATGGAATGGCTCTATTTCATTGTTATTTAAAGTTTTTCCATAAGTAGTTGTGAATTCTGTCTTGTGCTAATGGTTAAGGACCAAAATATCTGTCAGGTTTGAATAGAATAGAGAAGGATTAGGTAAGTGGTGCTTGTGTCCCTGTTGGGGTAATTTTACTTTACTTCCTGCTGCATCCCTGTCACTCCCTGACACACAGGGTGTCCCCGCGACACAAAGAGAGATCAAATCTATGCAATGGAGACACAATGGGGGAATGGAACAGACAGAATTTGGAGCAGCTGTGAATGGCAACCAATCAGCTTCTCACTTTAATTTTCAGAGCCTAACTGTACCAATTGAAAAGTGATGTTGATTGGTTACTATGGAAAGCTGTTTCAGAGTCTGTCTGTTCCAAATTTGATAAATTCCCCTAAATATATTTACATTTGTAGCTTTCATTAAACTCAAACTTGACCCACCAATGTATCTGTCTCCAAAACAGTTGCTTTCAAGTCATGTCAACTGTTGTCAGTGTGCTTATTTCAGGCACTTCCTGCCCCAACACTGTCTCTGTCTCCCAGTTGTTCCTCCTGTGTCATCGTCCAGTCACATGGTCTCTCAATCGAGACTACAAGTGGATGTGCTGATACAATACGCAGACATGGTCCACTGCTGTCACCATCAGGACAACCACCCTGAGAAATTGAGTGCAGCAGTTGCTGGAGAGAGTGCATGCATGTAGATAGGAAGTGGCTGCGGGGAAGTGTTGATATTAGAGGTACACCGAAATGAAAATTTTAAAACGGAAATAAAAATAAATGTTGGGCCGCAACCAAAAATGTTGTTTTTCTAACTTTCAAATTTTTAAAAAATATTTTATTTTTATTTTTTTTATAAACTTTTTAATTTTGTTATATTTTATTATTATTTATTAATTTTATTAAATATTTTTAATTTACTTTTAGGTGCTTCGGGGAAATATTGGGGGTCTAAACAGACCCCTGATATTTCCTTTTTAAATAGAAAAAGAGATTGAGAACACAGAGTCCTCAATCTCTTTTTCTGCAGCCCCTGTTATCAATGAACAGGAATCCTCCATATTGAGTGTTCCTGTTCATTCATAACATGAGAACATAGTGTGTATACTATAACCACAATCATGAATGAACAGGAAGTGATGTAGACCACTTCCCATTCATTCATATTGAGGATATAGTAAACATACTCTGACCTCAATTATTTACAAACACTCAGCGATCACTGATCACTGAGTGTCTGTACCCGCTCTCCATCCTGACAGCTGTCACAAGAGGCTGAGCGAGCGGTGCGGGGAGGAGAGCTCAATCTGACAGCTGACTCCTCCCCCGCACTGCCAGCCTCCTGTGACAGCGCTGGCTCTCTCTGCCCACACCGCCTTCCTGATCTGTCACAGGAGGCTGAGCGGGGAGGAGAGACGCCGATCGCTGACAGCGCTCTCCTCTCGCAGTGCTCGGCCGCCTGTGACAGTTTCTCTCCTCACCGCTAGGACACAGAGCAGCTCTCAGTGGGGAGGATAGAAAGCAGAAAAATTGCACTTTCAGCATTTTCCCAAAAGTGCCATTTTCGGCCAATATATCGGTGCATCCCTAGTTGATATGCAACAAAAAAGCACAACTTATGATACACTTCATGTAAACTGTGCAAGGACCATATTGCATATTAAGGGTTATTAATATAGTTCAAATAACCGGTCTTGTGCCTCCCCCATCTGTCACCTGACAGCGAAAGCAGTACTCTGAAGCTCCAGCACTCGCACAGCATTTTTTTATTAACCAAAAGTCTTTATTTTTCTTTCAAAAGGCAGACAAAGGAAGTCAAACATAAAATAGCTTGTCTTCAGCATATGACAGATATGGGCTCACCAATCCTCGAGTTGTCCCATACATTCAGTGTCCCAGTCCTGTAACAGTTTTCTGGTACAGCACTGCTGCTCCGGCCTAAATCCTCAGGGCCACTGTCTGGTTCCTCCAGACAACCTCAATAATGTGCCAACCCTCACAATAGGCTCCCCAAACCCGCAGCTCCCTGCTGCACTGGCCTCCACTCTGACTCCTGTGTGGAGTTCTTCTGTCTGAGGAAGGGGGCGTGCCCCAGAAACACGTTAACCCCTGCCACTCGCTACTGGAAGAAGATTTCGGTCGTGAGCTGACTTGGCTGTGCTGTGGCTTCTGATTGGCGATAGCCTCCTGTGAGGGGAACCATTAAATACGCTTGTGTCACTTTTCTTTTGTGAGTACATTACAATTTTTAAAAGCAAATTATTAAACAATCCTTCACATGGAGTGGGCGCTCTGCTTTTTTGTCATTCTATAGGAGTTCTCCTGTCTCCCAGGGGGGGCCCTGAACACATCCCAGCACACTCTTCATGAGGGTTGTACAGAGGAGCACAAGTAGGTGCTGGTCGCTACTAACCCATGGACCCAGGAATGGAGATTTCGTCCCACCCAGAGCTCTAAGAAATCTCCCAGCTCCAGGATCCCAACTAGGATCCAGAAAACCCGAAAGGACTGAAAAGGCAGTTCTCTCCTGGTACAAGTAATTTCTTCCTGGAGCCACTCAGCCCCTCTGGCTGAGAACCCTGGGTGACTTTGAGGCCACCTAACACCGTGGTATTGCCACACAATGCCACAATATATATATATTATATATATATAATTGTATATTAATGAATGCAAAGCTGCTGAAAATGATGTCAGATGTTTCTTAACCTCACATCTGCACTTCCCTGTAACATCCTGACTGACTGGCCCCTTCCTGATCGTCCCTGCATGTCCCATTGGCTTCTATGCTAATTTCCAGCTGCTGTTTAATGTCTCCGGCTCACTCTTATGGAATCTGGACAATCACTATATTCTGTACTGAAGTTCTGACATTTTGTACCAAATTATCTGTGCTGTACAAGAACACATTCTGACACATTTATTTTATTAAGTGCAGTTGTAGGATTCATTTAGACTGGCATTGACAAACCTGCGTTATATATTTAGAGGACATTTCTAAATGCAAGTAATGATCTAATTGTATCCTTCACAATTTGCTCTCAGCTGCATTTAGCTGCATTTAGTTTAGATACAATCAGAGAAAATTTTATCTTTTGCATCAGGGTACGATTAGAAACTGTAAACGTAGTTGAATGCACATAAACATGGCTATACACGCTTTAAATAAGGTACAGCTAAACGAAAGTGATCTAGGAAGAATACATATTTCTTTCCAGATCATTTCTCCTGCGTTTAGAACAGCGTTTTTCAACCTATTTTCAATGACGGTTCTCTTTAAAAGTATGCAAAGTCTCGAGGAACACCAGTCTGAAAATGTAAAAAAACATAAATGTAAATAAAAACATGGGTGACCACTCCAAAATCCATACCAGACATTTATCTAAGATAGGGTTCTTATTTTAAGAAAGGATCCTATGCGAAAATGCCAAATCAGGAGCCCTTGTTTGACATTAGGAGTCCATGTCACATCCATCCTCCTTTTTAACATCAGGAGGCCCCTTTTATATTAGAGCCCCCTCTTTATATTAAAAGCTCCTTTCACATAGAGATCTTCCTTTTAAATAAGAGACTACTTTACACCAGGAGCCTCCATCACAAAAAAGACTCCTTCACATCAAAGTTCCCTTATTTTACACTAGGAGCCCCCATCACGTCAGAAGCCCCCCTTTACATCAGACTCCCCTTATTTTACATCAGGAGCCCCCATCCCATCAGAGTCCCCCCTTCTTCACACCAGAGACACCCTTTCACATCAAAGTCTCCCTCCTTCACATCAGAAGTCACCCTTTAAATCAAGAGCCCCCTCCTCAGTCCCTGTGCCTCTGTGCAAATCATTTGAGGCAACCCTGAGGAAACCAGAAGGCACCCCAGGACGCACCTTGGTTGAGAAAGACCAGTTTAGAAAACCTGTGACTGTAGCCCTAGTGTAATCATAAATCATTTTCTTTAAAAAAAACATTTTTCAAGAGGAAATAAACTGCGTATGACCATTATATAATAATGATATAATAATGATAAATGTACATATTCTTTTTCAAAGGAATGGCTGTGGGTGGTATTTAATATGTGTCAGAAACTCCGCCGGGTCCTTAATTTCCAGTACTGTTCCGGTGTAAATGGATAAATTCTGCAGGGCTGTTTGCTTTTCACAGTGGATCAAGAGACCTTTTTAAATACACTATTTGGCTCACGTTCAACGTAAATTAAATTTAATTTTCTCGAGATCACTAAAGTAGAGTTAAATAAATAAATTCTAAATATAATTATTTTTGCTCAAAGCTCACATTCATCTGTATGTCCCTCCCCAAAAAATATTCTTAGCCCTGTGCGCTATACAAGTTCAAGGAAGCTATTAGGGGAGCGTGTGATTGCAAATGAATTTATACAGCTCCCGCTATGTGTGTCCTGACCTTGTACACAATAATTACTGTCAGATCTGTCATTAATTCTTATTGATTTCACAGTAATAATCAGGAGAGAAAGGAAGAATCTAGGCCAAGAAAGGCAATGCCTTGAGAAAACGTTCTACAGTTTCCTGCAGTGTATGTAGTGAAAATATTGCTTATATGAGCTTTTGTAAAACAATTTGTATTTCAGTAATATAGATTTTTCAGCTTAGTAGCGGTGGATGTATGGTGGATATTTTGAAGGCACTCTTAATATCTGGATATTGCATTGGTCTAATAATCATAGTTTATAGGATCTACTTATAAACAGCCATTCGCCCTGCAGATCTCTGTGAATGTGTGTTCTCTGTGAATGGATGCACAAAACGAACACTCTTTGTATATTTTCTTTATAACTCCAATGTAAGTCCTCCACTTTCGCAACAACTCCAAAAAACGCCCTTTCCTCACCAATGAAACCGCTAAATTACTCATCCACTCGCTTGTTATCTCTCGTCTAGACTATTGCAACTCCCCCCTCATTGGCCTACATCTACACAGGCTATCCCCTCTTCAGTCTATCATGAATGCAGCTGCCAGACTCATCCACCTAACTAACCGCTCAGTGTCTGCATCCCCCCTCTGCCGATCTCTACACTGGCTTCCACTCGCCCAGAGGATAAAATTCTAAATATTAACAACGACTTACAAAACAATTCACAACTCTGCCCCCGGCTATATCTCAAACCTTGTCTCAAAGTACTCTCCTAACCGTCCCCTCCGCTCTTCCAAAGACCCCCTGCTTTCCAGCTTCCTCGTCAACTCCTCCCATGCTCGCCTCCAGGACTTCTCTAGACTCTCTCCCATCCTATGGAACTCTTTACCCCAACCTGTCTGACTATCTCCCACTCTGACTGTCTTTAGGCGATCCCTTAAGACTCATCTCTTCAGGGAAGCCTATCCCACCTCAACCTAACCACTCAACCATCACGTTCTCAAACAATTCATCCCCACACAGCTACCTCTTCATGTATCACTTGTCCCTCCCTTTTAGATTGTAATCCCTCAGGGGCAGGGCCCTCCTTACCATCTTGTCTTGTCTTGAATTGTATTGTGATTGTAATGTCTTCCTTATACTGTAAAGCTCTTCGCAAACTGTTGGCACTATATAAATCCTGTACAATAATAATAATTTCAAATGTCATCATGTAATACAACATTTTGGCCACTAGATGGAGCTGAGAAGCATATGAAGTAAATACTTATTTCTGTGCTCCTCAGCACCATCTAGTGGCCATAATGTGATACTATACATATAGTACATTAGTAATATAAATTTGAATTGGAAAGAAAATCTACTAAGAACGTTTGTTATGAGCCTCAAACCAGCATTCATGGAGTTTCACAGGGTGAATGGCCCTGTGAATTGTTTATAACTACACTTCTATGTCTCAAGCATAGTATGTAGAAAGACTTTTGATATCCAGTCGTGTCCGGTGCCTATGAAACTATGAAAAGATATACAGTAGATTCCTGTGTTGCCATCTTATTTGGAGAGCACTGGTTGATGTCTATTTTACATATAGGGGCACAATATACAGTGTGTGGTTTAACCAGTTAGTCTCCAGAGCCCTCCCATTTCAGCGTATTAAATTTACATTATTCTCCACACTTACACAGGTGAGACATAAATTGTTTTTTTGGGAACAAACAAGATTTTATTGTACCGGTATAGTCTTTAAAAATGAATTTAACAATTTATATTTTAGAGGCAAAAAGAAAAAAAATTGCAAAAAAAAACATTATTTTTTATTTTTACAGAGAAGATTTTAAAGCTTTACTCTAGGCACACTGCTAAATAACAGATAAAGTACAAATATTAGAACTGTTTTACCTGCCAAAGGATCTGTACTTCATCAAAGTAACTTCTTGCACCGCAAGGAAGTCCAGGCTCAATAACTCAGAGGTTCTCTGGTACTGATGGTAGGGAGAGAGTGTGGTATGTTCACAGTTTTGGCATTCCTGACAGGCCTTAAGAACCCAAGTGAGAGGCCTGGACAATGTTTCCGGACTTTGGTGCGCTCAACGTTGGAATGTCCTATCTGATGTAAGACTTGACATACTCCCAAAGCTGTTTTCTGGGGA
The DNA here is from genome assembly GCF_000935625.1 of Nanorana parkeri. Classification (NCBI taxonomy): domain Eukaryota; kingdom Metazoa; phylum Chordata; class Amphibia; order Anura; family Dicroglossidae; genus Nanorana; species Nanorana parkeri. Next base: position 810,445 of record NW_017306902.1, on the reverse strand, counting down.
ATTAGTGACTTACAAATGTCTTGCTGATTCTATATTTCTAGCTTGTCCCACTGTCGAAGTAAAATTTGCATGGCCCATGTATGCTTGGAATGTTCTTGAGTATATTAATTGATGAGGGTGCTCTCCGCACACCTTACAGCAATCCCGGCCAGTAAGAATGATGGTGCTTGTAGTGACTACCACGGATGGCACCGTGCAAAGTACGTGACCATGTACGTGAAGATGTGACCATCTATCTGCCATGAAGAAGGGACCCTGCGCGGCCCCGAAACGTCGGCTTTTGTTGATTATCGTGACATAATTGTCCATTTAATATTTAAATAATTTGAGTGCTGGTGACCTGCTTTTTCATTTCTTGAGTATATTAAGTTTTTGATTTTTTAAGAAGAATTTTATCAGCTGGGGGATATCAAGAGATCAGGATCTTGCCTTTGCAAAGCAACCTATTCCTCTCGAGAGTATATCTCAGGTAGGGAAAACTGAAGGTGGCTACTTTTCCTTGTTAAAGGTTGGCTCAGTTCACAGCAATCTACTTGGGGTGGGAGTGCTATTCCCCCTTCTAGAGCATAACAATTATCTACCCGGGCCTTTCATGACAGTACATCAGTGTTAGTTTTTGTGTGTACTGGCTTATAGTGAATGGTGTAGTTAAAGTGTGCTAGCTGGGCCACTGTACTGTGGATGGAAGCCAAACCTGAGGTACTATGTAGCTATGGACAATTTCATCAAGGACCGTAATATTCAGGAGTACAAGTACTCATAAGAATGAGAACCCACAGATACCTATACATATGCACACATCAGTAGGACCATACACATACACGCAATAGGTTGGACTTGATGGACATATGTCTTTATTCAACCTCAAATACTATGTAACCTTCCTGACAGGAGGTAAAGTTTTTCCTTTTAAATGATAGGGCTGTCAGCACAGCAGTTGAGTTAGTGTGGCCACAATCCCTGCTAATGTTTTGGGTGTGGGTCAACAATTGAATTTGTCCCACTGTCCCCCTTAGAGGGGAAGGAAGGGTGGACAGGATCAGTACTAATCTAAAGGGACTACTCGCATGCCTGTGTAAGGATGCAGGAATATGGGCAAAACCTCTACATGGCTCTGGGCTACAACTCAAGGATTCTCATCTCTCAGCTATCGCTGGCAACTATTATGTGCTCATTATGATTTGTGCTGTCACCAGGATGTGGATGACTGAAGTGTGTAATATATTGTACAGATGAAAAAGTTTTTAGTAAAGCATTGAAAAGGCTCCCTGTGTGGACTGATCCCTACCCCATCCTCTAGATCAGGCCTTGTTAAACTTTCTCCACTCGTGACCCCTTTTTGGCCGAGGAAATTTTAAGGGACCCCAGCGCCGGACGGTGTCTCTCCCCTCTTTTCCCCCAACGTTGGTCAGTGTCCCCTCTTTCCCCCAGCGTCGGTCGGTGTCTCCCCCCTCCCCTAGCGTCAGTCGGTGTCCCCCCCCTTTTTGCGTCGGTCAGTGTCTCTCTCCTCTTCTCCCCCAGCACCGGTCAGTGTCTCTCTCCTCTTCTCATCCCTCCCCCCAGCATCGGTCAGTGTCTCTCTCCTCTTCTCTACCCTCCAGCGGTGATGGCGGTCCTGGCCGGGGACCCTGTTCACTTGCGGGACCCCATATGGGGTCGCGACCCACACTTTAAGAAGCACTGCTCTAGATGGGGTTTTCTCCTAGAATCAAGCTTGAGGTGGGCTGGATTGCTGCAGTAATAACTAAAGGAGTGTAAAATCACAGGTGATACTTTTTCTTGCTCTTTTTACACTTTTTTGTTCTGTTCTATGCTATTACCACAATATCTTTATTTAAACTATGCACTGTAATTAAGCTGCCTGTAGACTTACCTGTTATTTTTCTAATGACACACTGTAGCACAATGTTCGTGCCAGAAAATGGATATATTACCCTCCTGGTTCAGTCCTCTCCCAATAGTAAATACGTGTCAGAGTACATGGAATGCAACTAGCAGGGGGTTATGGACAGGACCATAGCTAGGGCGAGGCGACTCGCCTCAGGTGCCTGTATGGGCAGAGGCAGCGGGTATCAGATGAGAAGTGAAGGGAGCTGTCACTTTAGGATGGCCAAAAGTCTGTGATATTTACCGATCCTCTGTGTGCAGAACAAACACTGGAGCGATCAGCTGATCACTCCAGTGTAAATAACTGGGGACACATAGTGCTATGTGACCCCATTTATGAATAAACAAATGAACAGGAAATGCTTTACATCACGTCCTGTTCATTCATGAGTTTCTGAATGGGTAGTAACACAGAGCCTTCTCCCCATTCAGAAACTGATTGATAGTGAATATTTTCTGATTGAATGGGAAGCCTCTGTACTTTCCATTCATTTAGAACAGAGGCTGCAGAAAAAGAGATTGAGGACTCTGTGTCCTCAATTTCTTTTTCTAGTTTAAAAGGGAAATATCAGGGGGCTGTTTAGACCCCTAATATTTCCTCGAAGACCCCCAACAGTAAAAAAAAATATTTAAATAATAACAAATAAAAAAAAAGAAATAAAAAAAAATCCTAGGGCACATGACACCATGCGTGCGCGGCATTGGGTGACAATACAGGCCTGTTGGGGGGGGCACATTTTTTGTTCTTGCCTCGTGCGCAAAAGGAGCTAGCTACGGCTCTGGTTGTGAAGGACTTCAGAGTTGTGCAGACACTTTGGTGCAGACGTGATATATATATACTGTATACACTGAGTGGCCAGATTATTATGACCACCTGACGTTTGTAGGCAAATTAGCTATAATTTTGCGATGAAGTTGCTAGAGGGCCAGACCATTATAAATAGGGAAGCAGGTTGTTTACCATGACAGTAGAAGTGATTTTTTTCTGAAGATGGGTAAACAACGCGATTTAACAGCCTTTGAACGCAGGATGATTGTTGGCGCTCAAGCCATGGAGCGAGTATCAGCAAAACAGCAGAATTTGTTAAATGTTCAAGAGCAGCTGTTGTTAAAGTGTTTAAAGACTGGACTGTCAGCTGAAAATCTGGGTCTGAACGTGCGAATTGTGGCCGTCAGCGACTAGTCAATGTTAGGGCAGAACGGAGAGTGGCAAGACTGGTACAAGACAACAGAAGGGCAACAGTGCAGTGTCAGATTCCTCGCATCACCTTTCAACATCTCGTGGAGTCATCTCGTGGCCCAACGAAGTACTGATGGGGTGGTCATAATAATCTGGCCACTCAGTGTATATGTGTGTATGTGTGTGTCAAAAGGGATCTCTGATGGGAAGAGAGGGGGAGGCATCAGCTGACTTGTGAGGCAGTGAGAGGCACTTAGCCTCCCCATCTGTGGAAAGGGATGTTAAAGTGTGTTTAGAATGTGTAATGAGAGAGCCTTGGGCTGTATACACCTGGGCAGACTCTGTCATGTGAAGTACCCCAGTCACTAGGGGGAGATTGGCCTTTTTAATTGTGCTACATGAAGTTACCTTTTGTGTCTCGAAGAATAATTTCAACCAATGTTACCAATTTAATTGGAATTATTATTCCTGTAAACTGTTGTAAATCCCCTTTTCATGGATGACACAGCCATATTCTTGTTTGATCTCCACAAACATAATATGAAGGTCTACATTTAATTCTATAGATTTTTTCCTATATTCAGTAAATGCAGCACCCTCAAAAACCTTGTTGTAATAGCCAAATACTGTACTGTGCTGTTCTGACAGGGAAAGCTCCCACACTTCTGGTAAGTAGCAGAGCTTGTTACTATCTCTTACCTCCTACACATTTCTCTTGGCCCATTACTATGATGGGTTGCCTCACTGGGCAATAGGATTGTGCAGGAGAAAAGAAGGAAATCAAGTGCTGAAGCTTTGACTCTCCGACCAGTTGGGCATTCAAACATAACAGGTTTTTTTTCTATACTAAAGCCAGAGACATCCATTGAATTAATATTCTTAAAAGCAAAGAAATCCCATTCAAAACACTTAAAGGGTTTCACTGCTCCTCTAAAGCACACATGAGGGGAAAGCCAGGTGCTCACAGGCTGGAGCTCTTACTCACTCTCACAATAAAACATCTGGCCGCACTCCATGTGTCGCTGGAAACTTTTTTTTATTAAACTCACACAGTTACACAAAGTCCCGCCTTGGGTCCGCCCCTTTAACGTGTTTCACCCAAACCTGGGCTTGATCATACGGTTAAGGGCCTGTTCACATGAGTTTCAGGTACTGACCAGGTCCGGATGTGCAGACGCGGTGCTACTGATGCAGTGCGTTTTGGCCGCGTTTTTGATGCGTTCCAGTTAAAAAATATATATATTTTGCTGGAGTGGGGCTGTTAGTATGTTAGCTGCAGTGCAGTGCGTTTTGGACGCGTTTTGGACGCGTTAGCGTTTCCTGACCGTTTCTTGACTGTTTCCTGACTACAAAATGTGACATGCAGTATTTTTCTGTCGTGAGCTGAACGGACTGCGCATGTGAGAACTGGAGCCCATAAAACACATAGGGATACATTGGGATGCATTTTGAGTGCAGGAGCTTACAGATCAGGTCAGCACACAAAACGGACGTCGTGTGAACAGGCACTAAGGCCCTGTGTAAACTTAATAAAAAGAAGTTTCCAGTGACACATGGAGTGCGGCCGGATGTTCTATTATTTAGACGGCAAAGAAATCCCATTCCTTTAATTCAGCTTTAATTCGGCTTTTGTGTCCTATGAGGTCAATATTTACTTCAACAAAAGTCCACTGATTGCCTTGTTTCTCTTACCCCACTCTAACATTCTGTTATATCCATTTACTTGTATTCTCCCTATAACCGCCTTCTCTTTAGATCCACTTCTTTTTAATTTGTATTTCTCTAAATGTATTCTTGTTTATCTATTCAACATTTTTATTCCCTTTTTGTTTTATTCCTCCATTACCAAATGACATTTTTCATTAGGTCAGTCCTCGCTTTCTGCCTTTTTTTTATTTGCTTGCTGGATCTGCAGCTGCTTTCCTAATTTAATACATCAAGAAAACAAAATTAAGCTAGAATATTACATATTTTTGGATTAAAAAAGACTTCTGAAATGCCGCTTTGAAATATTATACAGTTGTGTTCCTAGACAGGAAGTTAATAGCATATATGAAAATATTTTTCCCGTGGACGAGAGCTTTCAGTCCAATGAACGTCACTTCAATCATATTCCTGAAATGTTAATATGTATCTGTAAGTGTTGTTTATTCTTCTTTTACATGAAGTTTATTGGTAAATTAATATATTTACAGACATATTTATATATTACAATAAGGTTTTTTGGGGGATCCTCACTGAAGTTTTGCAAGATGTGGGCTACGTAAAAATAGATCTAAACCAGTTTAACAAATCCTGGAAACAGAAATGTCTGAGGGGTACACGGGAAAATGATTAGAGAATGTTAATAATGCTTACATTGACCAACATTCCATTCCCTTTCCATGGCTGGCATGACTGTTTATAGTTCCCATCATAAAGGTATGACCATATCAGGTATCGGAGAATTAAATCCCTGAACAACCCAATAACTACCATAACTAGACATCACTATATGGATTATACTTTATTTTGGAGAAAAGACATTAAGGGAGATTTATCATAACTGGAGAAGACAAAATCTGCAGCAGCTATGCATGGCAACCAATCAGCTACAGTCCAGACATGCTACGTGTTCCATTAAGATTTAAGAATAAAAGGAAGAGGCTGATTGGTTGGCATGTAAAGCTGCTCCAGATTTTGTCTGCTCCAGTTTTGATCAATTCCCTTCAATGAGACTTACTGCATTTTATCTGTGTGTCTGCTGAGTCAGGGAGTAGACTACCTCAAATATCTGTGCCCACAGCAGCTAGAAAAGATAGACAAATGTCTCAGTACCTATTATTCTTGGTGAAGCATTTGACTGTATTTGGCTTGGCTTAGTTTTATGTGGTATGTCTTTGGAAACCGGTGCATATGCAATAACAAAATTAGAGCCATCAATCAAAGATAAATGTTGTAGTATACATTGTGCTAAATACACCTCAGATTACTGTTGAGTGTCTATTTACAATGTTTTCACCCAAGATTCACACACATTTCCAGTTGAAACCAATTTAAAAATGTGCAAATGTTGAGTCAAAGTTGAGTAAATCTTGAGTGAAAACATTTTTAAATAGACCCCTTGGTGTAAACCTGATGACAAACAATATTGCTCTGTATATGCAGCAAGTATAAATGAATCATCTCCTTAGCTTTTTATATACCGATGCAACAAGCTGTCCAATTGGTCAATATAAGACCAAAGTATGTCAGTGAAGATTGTGATCCTCTGCTGTATAGCAGGTCTTCCAACAATTTGTTTAATGGCTTACATATTCTAACCCTGCTGAGAGTATTTTCCATATTAAGGAGACAAGTATGTGTTATAACTCAAACCATCGGCCTACATAAGATCAGCCAACATTAGCCCCACTCAGAATTAATCGGAACACAGTGAATTAGATGACATTATTCCTGTGGAGCTCTGCTTCGGGCTTGTAATCTCACCATCCGCAGACTGCTCACACGGCGTACATATGAAGTTATTTAATAGTAACTCTAGAAACACAAAATTACTAATGCGAGTTAATAATTACAATGTATTCCTTTTCTCACATCAGGTTAACTGCCATCAGCAGGGCTGCCCCTATGGTTGGCATTCTCCGCCTAAGGCAATGTTGTCCCGAGGGTGGGTTGGGTGGTGACAGGGAACACTTGAATACTTGTCGTGTGTGAAGGGGTTCCCCGCCAGACAGCGCTGGACCGAGGACGGGTAAGTCTGTTACAGGCTACTTCATTATAGGGATGACCAAATAACAATCTTATTTGGCTTCCTCAGGAGATCTTCTTTAAGTCCAGTATAGCTCCAGTATAACTAAACTAGGCTATTGTAATGCCCTGATCATCAGTATTCGAGGTAGAAGAGGAAGGGACAGCAATATTAGCCAATCAGGGTTTACTGCACAGCACAAAATAAAAGAAATAAGAGTTTTATGACTGGAAGAGAGACCGCAGTCATGACTTCATCACTAACGCATTGCTCTTCCAATGCCCAATCACAGTTTTGACCAAGCTGTTACTTTAACTGCAGCAGTCAAGAAGATGCTCAGGGCGTCCTATAATGTTTGGATTAAAAAACTATTGGATCAGAAGCTTTTGATGGGTAAGACAATTCACACATATGGATTTCAGCAATGTATTTAGCTGTTTGTCTACACTCACACTTGAACAGTTTCCAGGTATTTCAAATGGAATAAAAAGTGATAAATTGCTATTCGGCTCTCTAGTACTTAATAGTATTTTAATGTGAAAATATTTTTCTTAGATGACAGACTTGGAGTCTTAAGTTCTCCTAATGTGTCAATATGTGTGTTATTCTTCTGGGACACTACATTATAAATATTGAGAAAATCTAATATTCTATTTCTAAGCCTGGTAGGTACAGTATTTCTTGGCTATCAATCTCAGAATTTGTGTTGATTTGGCTTCTCTACACCAGCTTTTCCCAACTTTTTTCTGTCACCTTTAAAAGTATGAAAAATCTCAAGGCACCCCAGTTTAAAATGTAAAAAACATAAACGTTAAAAAAAACAAGAAAAAAAACACCAGTGGTCCCCCCAAAATCAATAATAAACCCTTGTCCTAGACAGGGACCTGCTATTAGTTTTAAAAAGGGACCCCAGGCAAAGAAACACAATGAAAGTTTATGTGGAATTTGCACCTTTTGGGGCCCGTTCATACCTCCTCCAGTGTTTTCTGGCACAGTTCTGTACCCTGAATGCACTGGATCACATAAACCAAGCCTCTTGCGTTCTGGGGCAGGAGGGGACATGGTGGAGTAATTCTTGTCAATGACACCACAGACATGCCTCCCACTCGCAGTGTGATTGCCGCACCAGAACGTGTGGTACAGCAATGCCCTACATTCTAGTGCGGTGTGATTGCAAAAAATAGTGCATGTACCCACATACCCCTCCCTCCCCAGAATGGGGGAAACTTGTTTTTTGCTATCCAGTGCATTCAGGGCACAGCACCGTGCCGGAAAGCACTGGGTGAGCTGTGAACGGGCCCTCAAATCAGAGTGTCCTTCCTTTCACATCAGAATCCTACTCTTTCACATCAGATCCCCCCCCACTTTCACAACCCTAACCCTAAGAAAGTGCCCCATTTTTATATCAGAAGTCTGCCTTTAAATAAAACTTGAAGGTACCCCTGAAAATGCTAGAAGACACCCTGGTTGAGAAAGTGAGTTCTTTTCAATTTCTGAGCAAGTTAAGCATTTCTATGTGCCAATGGAAAAAAAGAAACAGGTCTTGTAGTATTTTTTTTCTTATGAATGACAGCTACTATCCAGATGAATGCACAAGGTAACAGTCTCCTGTGTCAAACTGTTTGTAGCTTATAAAACCTCTATAATCAAGCTTCTTTCACAGAGATATAAGGGAAGGAGAAATCCTTCAGTCTGGGTGAGAGTCTGCATGATGGATCCATAGTGGTTGCTAGACTTGATACCCTTGTTAAAGCATTGCATTTATATTGCCAGACCAGCTACATCTTGGAAAATCTTGGAGGCATCCATAAGTATGCTTGTCAGCTAGGCAGCCAACAACAATGCTCCCAAACTGTGCTAAATTCAATTAACACAACAGAGATTTGCCAAATCAGAAATTTAAATTGAGAAATCCTTCTACCTTGTCAATTTTCTACCTGCATTGGTTTAATTCTAATTTTTTATTTTTTCCCCAAGCTATTTTTATATAACTGGTCATTCTTCAGTCAGCAGATACATGTCAACATGCTGTAGGGACATATGAAACTTCCAAATATTGGTGAACAATTATGCAGGTGGTAGCAAAAGAGCTAACTGCATTAACTGTAGCAATAGGGCTCTATAATGGTTTGCTGCCTTTGTCTACAAGGCCAGTGTGGAAACTACTCACAGGTAGGAGCGGTCCTGGCTCTCAGTCCCTCTTGGGATCACACCAATCCACTTGTCCTGGCTACTGCTATTCTTGGGGAAGATGCTCATACCAGGCCCAATTTTTCTAATGTTTCGACCTCGGAGATTCTCAGATATTTGCTTGATTAATATTTTGGACAGAGTGCCAGCAAGGCCGGATTTACGACAAGGCCACCGCGGCCCAGCCTGGGGGGGGGGGGGGGGGGGGGGGGGGGAGACGTTTTTTACGCGCCCGCCGCCCCCGCCGGGGGGGGGGGGGGGGGAGTAGGGGTGAAGAACATGCAGTAGTGCAGTAGTTGTTTTCTGCATTTAGCCCTGCTTTGGGCAAGCAGGGCTAAATGTAGAGCGCCAAAGCTGTTTGCTCATTTACAAGTGATCTCAGCGATGTCACCAAGATCACTTGAAATAAGACTGCAGGTGGGTCCTCCGCTCTGTTCTCGGGTCTGCAGGTCTCCGCTCTGCTCCGCATAAACACTGAGATGGGAGAGCTCCACTCACAGCCTGCCCCTCTCAGCTGTCACATGAGTTTCAGCACAGTGCTGTGCTAGAACTCCTGTATTGGAAGTGACAGGTTCAATAGAGAGAACCTGTCACCTCCAAATTCTATCACACTGGGGATTTTTAGCTCCTGGGTGATAATAAAGTTAAGTGAACAAAAAAAAAATGTGATTAAAAAAATAATGAAATAAATCAATATTTAAAAAAAGTTAAAAAAAGAATAAGAAACAATAATTAAAATTAAAAAATAAAAAGGTGATTAAAAAGTAAAACAATAATAAAAAAATAAAAAATAAGATAAAAAAATTATAAAAAATAAAGATAATAAGATTTTTCTTTTTATTAAAGTAAAAGATGATAAGATGAATAAAAAATGTATACAGTAAAAAATAAGTATAAATGTAAAAAAAAATAAAAAGTGATAAAAAAGATAAAAAATTAAGAAAAAAATGTAAATTAACCCTGCTGTTGCCGCCGCCATCTGATTGCCAATCTCCATTGGGGGTGGAGAGGTTTGGTGGGGAGGGTGGCGCATTGAGGAAACAGGCCTTGGTGCAGCAGAGAGAGTAAATCTTGTCCTGATTGCCAGCATACAAACTTTTTTTAAAAAATAGTCTACATTTAATTGAGGTAAATTGTAGTAAATGAAGGCTTACTTATTAAGCCTGGTAATGTACAGCTACACTCTACTGATCATATAATTACTGTGATGCAGTGTTCTTATTGCAAAGCAGTTGCTTCACCCATTAGATATTTGTCAGAGACAATAAAACAGAGTCGATGGAACTCTAAATAGGCATGTATTATACTTTAACAGGAGACATTTACTATCATTAATAATCCCTACATTACATATTTCCAAATCCCTTAACAAAAATAAGGATTCAATCCCTGCCTAGAATCTGTCTCATTATCCTTGGAAGAGATTTGTGTCAGTTGATATCTATTGATATACATCTTTACAGAATTGTGCTCTTGGCTGCTTTATGCCTAGGTGTCTGTCAGACGAGTGACTGGAACAATCTATGCTCAGCACTGACAGGACATGTACTTCTATGTATCGCGTGCAATAATGAGAATGAATAGTGTTTGTTGCATCCAACATTACAGTAGAAAGACATCCCGTTAAATCTCTGTGATTAACTTGTTCCCTTGACCTGATGGAAAAAAAGAATGTTCCTTTCACATGGCAGCATTTAAGTTTAAGCTAAAATTTGGATTCTTAAAAAAAATATACACTAGATTGCCAAAAGTAATGGGACGCCGGCCTTTACACGCACATGAACTTTAATGGCAACCCAGTCTTAGTCCGTAGGGTTCAATATTTAGTTGGCCCAACCTTTGCAGCTATAACAGCTTCAACTCTTCTGGGAAGGCGTCCACAAGGTTTAGGAGTGTGTCTATGAGAATGTTTGACCATTCTTCCAGAAGTACATTTGTGAGGTCAGGTACTGATGTTGGACGAGAAGGCCGGGCTTGCAGTCTCCGCTCTAGTTCATCCCAAAGGTGTTCTATCGGGTTGAGGTCAGGACTCTGTGCGGGCCAGTCAAGTTCCTCCACCCCAAACTCGCTCATCCATGTCTTTATGGACCTTGCTTTGTGCACTGGTGCACAGTCATGTTGGAACAGGAAGGGGCCATCCCCAAACTGTTCCCACAAAGTTGGGAGCATGAAATTGTCCAAAATGTCTTGGTATGCTCATGGCTTAAGAGTTCCCTTCACTGGAACTAAGGGGCCAAGCCTAACCCCTGAAAAACAACCCCACACCATAATCCCCCTCCACCAAACTTTACACTTGGCATAATGCAGTCAGGCAAGTACCGTTCTCCTGGCAACCGCCTAACCCAGACACGTCCATCGGATTGCCAGACAGAGAAGCGTGATTCGTCACTCCAGAGAATAAATACTATCTTTGTTGCACTCCTTACCGAAATGTCCCTTGTAGTGGGGGGTGCTTGCAGTGACTGCGGATGGCACCGCAAATATCAGCAGAATTGTAGAAATGTTACCAGCACACCTGTCCTTTCAGGATCGCAAAAGGTAAATTTTTTTCAAGTTCTTTGTCATATGAACAACAAGCGCTTTCGGGACCACACAGGTTCCCTTCATCGGGCTTTAGCATTGACTTAAGAAGGGACCCTGTGTGGTCCCAAAAGCACTTGTTGTTCATATGACAAAGAACTTCAATAAATTAAGCTTTTGCGATCTTAAAAGGACTGGTGTGCTGGTAACATTTCTACAATTCATCACTCCAGAGAACACATCTCCACTTCTCTAGAGTCCAGTGGCGGCGTACTTTACACCACGGCATCCGACGCTGTGCATTGCACTGGGTGATGTAAGGCTTGGATGCAGCTGCTCGGCCATGGAAACCCATTCCATGAAGCTCTCTACACACTGTTGTTGTGCCAATCTGAAAGCCACACGAAGTTTGGAGGTCTGTAGCTATTGACTCTGCAGAAAGTTTGCGACTTCTGCACACTGAGCACTTCAGCATGCGCTGACCCCGCTCTGTCATTTTACGTGGCCTACCACTTTGTGGCTGAGTTGCTGTTGTTCCCAGTTGCTTTCACTTTGTTATAATACCACTAAGAGGTGACTGTGGAATATTTAGTAGCAAGGAAATTTCACGTAACACCTGAATCCAATGATTTGGAGGGGTGTCCCAATACTTTTGGCAATATAGTGTATATATTATTATCCACTTCTAGGCAATCTGTCAATTATAGTGTTAAAGTGATATTAAAGACAAAAGGTTTTTAAGCGATTTGAAATGCTGATTAAATCACTTACAATGAATGCTGTTTCTTGAGGTTAAAAAGTTTGTTTCCTGCAGAATAATTTGGTCCCTGATATCCTGTTTTAGAAGTGGCTCCATTCCCTTGCAGGGACCTATGGAGCAGAGGCGTCACAAGGGGGGTGCGGCCCGCACCCGGGTGACACCATTGGAGGGGTGACACCAAAATGACTGACATTTTAGTGTCACCCCCTCTAAAAAGTCGGGCATTCGGTCATGGACCGAGAGCCCAACAGTGTCAGGAGAGAGGAGGGGACCCGGTGGCATTCCTCATTCCGCCACGTAAATGTCCCCTCCTCTCTCTGCTGGCGTCCATCACCAAGATCGCCAATTAGATGGCATGCACGATGACGTCACGGTAGGGTGTCACCCGGTCTCCACTCCGGGTGACACCCGGCCGCGGGACGCACCTGCTATGGAGCCACCCTTGTGTGTGCTAGTAAGCTGTGTGTGTCTCCACAAACACACAGGAAAAGCAAGGCAAGCTTATGCTCTGCTCTCCAATTATCCATTCTCCTTCCTCCATTCTCCAAGCTAGTAGATGGTAAGTTGCTGGAGGCTGTTTTGTCCCTTGTGCTCTTGTACTTAACAGGAAGTTCAGGGAAGCTGAGCTGAGGGAGTTGGGCTCTTTTGAAGCATGGTGATTGTAAGTGCTTGGGCAAAAATGTAAAGAAATACTTTGCTGGACAACTTGTAATTAGACCCATCAAGGCATTATTGTGCTGGGCAATGAATGTATAATCAGTACTATGGGTGAGGCTGTTGGAGTATTGGAACTGTAATGTATTTTGTAATTGCATCAATAAACAGTATTTTATGTATGTTGCTAGTGCCTTGTAAACCCCATTTGTATCCTTTAGTCTATGTACATTGTTAGGGGGTAAGCTGCTGGCACTAGATATCTGGACCAGCTCTTGAGGATATAAATGTTGTGATCTGTATTTAATATGGAAAGAAGTTTGAGAGTTGAATACTACTTTAAATAAATCATTAAGACCCAATGTCATACCTGGATCAGCAGTCACATGACAGTCAGCATATAATTCTCTTCTCCTCAGCACTATATTGTGAGAGGGCACCCATGTTACATCCTGGTGACATCTACACTGTGTGTTCCACTACTTTCCCATTGCCCCTCAGTGAGGCTCCCATGTTTCTAAACACTAGATCTTTCAACACTGGTGTCATGATGTCAAGACAAGAGTAGGGATGCCACCTTTTCTTCCAGCGAAACCCGAACACTCTAGCGACGCACAGGAATTTTTTGGGCGTATCATTTGCGGCCTATTCATATGTAAATAGCGCCACCCATTAATATGTAAATATCACAGTTGAGACTATTTCGGCATTAGCCCTTATCTTAATTTTGGTTGCCCCTGTCTGCCAGACCTCTTTTGTCCGGGTTTCAGTTGCCATTAAACCCGGACACAGCATTCAAAACCCGAACTGTCCAGGTGAATCCTGGACAGGTGGCAACCCTAGACAAGAGGGATGGTAATGTGACTGCATAGAGGGCAGCTTGCACTGACCAGTCTCTATTGCAGGAACCGGTGCAGCAGATTCAGGAAAACAAGGCTGTTACAGAACATTTAAATAGTATACATTTTACATTTTAAAAGAGTGAAATGGATTCCAAAAGCTTCTTTTTTGTTTTTTTTTAATGTGCACCTCATTTTGTCACTGATTTGCTTGATAAATATCCATCAAAGTATTTACTCTTGACCATGGAGTATGCTGTTTTTGAAACAAACCTTATAGAAGGTGTAAAAGGCTAAATTCACAGTTTTAGCAATTGGTTTTAGGGGGCATTCAGTGTTAGTACAATGCCCAGTGTGAGCAAGAAATATACATAAGCCCCAACATGTTTTTTTTTTTTGATAAAGCAGTTTTATTGTGCAATTTAATTAAGTGTTCTGAATGAGAGACTAAATCGTGATAAGCACATTGCAGTAAACCTCAGTTGTGCTGTAGCTACCATCACCAGCATTAGTTTTAGAGACATTCCCCTGCTTTTCTGCCCCCCTCACAGTGTTGTTTTGGGCCTATGTGCACTTGTATATTACAGGCCTCTCTCATCTTTTTAAGAGGGAGAACTTGCACAATTGGTGGCTGACTAAATACTTTTTTGTCTAACTTGTACCTACAGCAAATCCTGGTTTAGCCATACGCAAACAGGTCTGTACATGCCATGGACTTAATGTCATTTTTAGTGTTTGGGACAGCAACTTCATGGTACACCTCTGAATATACACCTCTTCATGGAAGTGTTTGTGATTAAATACAAGTATAAGACCTTCAAATTCAAATAAAAATGTGTCTGTATGATGGATCTGCATCTGATTTAGTAGCATATGCTTGATAACAAATCGGGGGGTGGACGTTTTTATGTCTTCTGATGTCTTCATAGGGAGGAAACAAGTTGTAAAAAGCATGAGATGAAAGCAGATGCCTCACCTGTCTATAGCTGCAGGGGTCCAGGTAGGAATAAGGTTATTATGACTTAGATTTATGGCTTCTGTCATGCCAATCCTCTCATGATGACTTCAAACAGAGAATACAAATGCCAACCCTCAAACCTTCATTCCTGGGATCCATACTGTATCTGCTAACACAGAGAATGCTCTCAGGATTTACACAGTAATTGACTACTTTAGATTACCACAAACCTTGCTCTGATTTTCCTTTGTGATGGCACAAAATGAATATCTGACCCTGAATTATGAGTAGTTACACAAGCGTTTTCTATTAAATAAATGTTTCTAAGTAATAATGGGATTGAAGATCCAGGAGTAATTTTTGATAATTCCTCAAAGTCTTCCTAGGATTTGGATTCCAGGTATTCCTTCTGTATGTTTCAGTGTTATATCTGTTGATAGCATGCTACTTTCAATAACTTCCTCTTAAAGGGCATCCCCACTTAAAAATAATCTTCCAATTTTCAAAGGAATGAGTCAAGAGACAATCCAATATGCAAACTGGCTGATTTCCTTCACCCAAAAAACAGCCCTGACAGGCTCCAGATGTTTTAAACTGTTCCTACTGTAGCTAGGACCCAGGTGGTTATCAAAGTTTCCCTAGGCTCAATATAAAATTCTACCATTTATTTTGGATGGACTTGTGCTTCATGGTAAACCAGTTATAACAGATATATTGGGAGGCTGCCATTGCTAACCGTCCTCTCAAAATGCTAGTTTCCTGACTGTGATGTATTACAACTAGATAGATACAACTTTCTGAATCACTGTCCTGGAGCAAATATGCAGATCAGGACATTTTGAGAAAAGTGATTTAATAATCAATTATTAAAATAAGCTTACTAACACATTAATATACGATACTGCAGTCTATATGAAGACTAATGTTTGGAATGGAGTTCATGGTAAAATAAAACTTCAGAAATTCTTTATGACAGCTCAGAAAAACATAGTCCCATAATGGCACTAGGGTTTCCACCTTTTCTTCAAGCGAAACCCGGATACTCTAGCGACACGTGGAAATTTTTTTGGGAGAATGAGTTGTGGCTTATTCATATGTAGCGTCACCCATTCATATGTAAATATAAGAGTTGAGACTATTTTCAGTGGGGGGGGGGGCAGTGGCCTCTATCTTAATTTTGGTGGTTGTCCCTGTCTGCCTGACATCTTGAGTCCGGCTTTCTGCTGCCATTAAATCCGGACACAGCATTCATAGTGCCAGAACTCTGGAAAAGTGGCAACCCTAAGGCCTGGTTCACACCTGGGCGTTTTGTAGCGTGTTCGAACGCTCTGCAAAACCCTCAAACACCGAAATCCCATTATTTCCTATGGGTATGGTTCACACCTGGGCGTATTACAGGCCGTATGAACACGCTACAAAACGCCCTACGCCCAAAGAAGTACAGGAGCTTCTTTGGGGCATTTTTGTCCCACGTTTCCATTGGGATACAGCCAAGAAGCCCTCGGAAACACGCGTTTGTCGCGCAGTTTTTTTAAACGCGCGTCACGAAATGCGCAACAAACGCGCATATTCGATACGCCTAGGTGTGAACCCAGCCTTAATGGCACATCACTGTTGATATTTGTACATGCACACTATATGGCCACATGTTTATGGCCATCAAGCCTTTATGAGCCTGTTGGACATCCTATTCCATAACCTTGGACAATAATATAAACATGGCCTTTTTTGTGGCTATAACGGCATCCTCTCTTCCAGAGGAGCATGGCAAGTGAGTCTGTGGAAATGTGTGCCAGCAAAAAGGGAATCTGTGAGGACAAGTACTGATACTAGTTGAGAAGACATGTCTCACGGTAGATGTTCCAGTTTATCCTAATATTGTTCAGTAGGGTTGAGGCTCTGTGCAAGCTACTTACGTTTCTCCACACCAAACGTATCAAATCATGTCTAAATGGAGCTGGCTTTGTGTATGTAGGCACAGTCATGCTCGAAGAGAAAAGGGCCTTCCCCAAACTGTTATGAAGTATATTTCTCTGTCACACCATACTGGAATCAACCATGTGGTATAAGGGTGCTGCAACATGTTCTCATTGGTCACGGTGCACAATGTGAATGAGATATGTTGCCAGCACACCAACAATCTTGTTTTAAAGGGCAAAGGTTTTTTAATTGCATGATCACATAGATAAGCATTATTTGGCACTGCACATGGACCCTTCATTAGACATGCGTCCCCAAGCTGTTGTCACAAGGCTGGAAGAGCACAGTTGTCTAAAATGTCCCTGAAACCCTGAAATGGGGTTTCAGGTAGATACAGATTCGACCATACACACTTTGTTTGACCAGCAACATCTAAAGGAAACCCGCACAGGCTGGGTATAGTGTCAATGACTTTATGGAGGACAAAGGGGGATTAATAAGTGATGAAATGTTGTAGCAGCAAATAAATGGCATAGTGCAGTGGTTCTCAACTTGTGTAACCTCAGGATCCACAATTGTCCTTGGTCATTAAGTCGCGACGCAAGTTGCACTGCAATGGAACGAACAGCAGTGTGGGCTGCTGTGCTATGATGGAGCTCCATCCATATGTGCATTGCTTGTGCTGCTCACATGTGCGCCTGTAGAGGTGTCGGGAGCCCCAGAATGTGATGTCACTCCAGTCCAGGCACCTCTACAGGACATGTGAGGGAGCTATAAGCAATGCACATATGGAGAGAGCTCCTTCGCGGCCATAGCCCCAGCCCACACCACCTCAAGTTAACACTCAGCGCTGGGCAGCATATTTTGAATGGCTGCTTGGTGTGAGAACTGACAGTGCTGAACTAGGGGGACTGGGGGGAGGCTGAGGAGCCTCTCACCTAGAAAAGTGGATGGCACGCGGCGACCCACTGAACACGGGGTCGTGACCCACTTTTGGTACCCCGACTGGGTACGTCCGTCAGAAATCAGCTTCCTCTCTGCTGGAACCCGAATCCCAGTGTCATCAGCCCAAACCTGCCTAATTATTGAACAGAACCAATATATTAGAACAGAACGCTAACTTCCTCAATCATCAGACAACACCAATGTTGAAGAGGAAATCAAGAACTGCTTTATTGAGGAAGAGCACACAGAGTTTATACCTCACAGAATCAGATAAGCATTAATTGTTACATCGAACAGTCCCCTCCCCCAGACAGCTAGGTGCCGCATTGGATTGTCTTAATTAGAGAAGAGCTTAATCCCATCACTGTAAACAATGGCCCCTCCAGACACATGGCTGCCTTTACTGAACACAGTGGTGTGTGTCTGTAATGTCGGGGGAAACATGCAGTATATCCACTCCCCTCATATCCTAGGAGATCCATAGGAAGAAGGCTAGCCTTCAGGCTCCTCCAGCAGCCCCAGTGACGGTTCGGTCCATCACAATACCCATTAAAGGAACTGTCTGGAAAGGGAATGTGAGAGGACAGAAACAGATAGCCAGCGGCAAGCTAAGGCAAATGTCAATAACTGCAGACCTTATTTTATTTCCTCACTTGTCTGTTAATATAAACATATTATAAAACAAACCAGGAGGGAGGCGGTCAACTAGGAGAAAGGCAGCCGGCGGAGAAAGAGGTGGCAGGCTGGAAGGGGGACAGACGGACAAGGAGGCACAGACAAGCAACCTTATTACAAGTGATCTCAATAGCATCACCAAGATCACTTGTACTAAACGAATGCCGTCTTCACCCGATTTCCGTAACTGCATGTCCCAAGCGTCGGGCAATACCAATTTAACACCCCTGCCTAGGCTCGCAAGCCACCAGAGGTGCCTCTATGTGCCCCCTGTGGCACGCATGCCATAGGTTCACCATCGCTGATCTAGGGTGACATAAAGTGTTTTCAAGGCCTGTTTTCAGAGATTACATTGGAGTACAAACGAATGGTAGTTTTTGGGCAGAGATATAAAGTTATTGTGTTGGAGTGTAAGGGGCTGGAAATTCTACCCATGTCTTGTTGTCATTCCAGCAAAACCATTTCTATTGCAGCCATGCAGTGCCCGGGGTTCTTTGGTCAACTTCTGTCTGGTGACACATGGGGGCACTTATAAGAGACCAGGGGTCCTTGGAATATGCCCTCTATTTGGGGACACAGATATGGGTGTGTAAAAGAGGAGTGAGAAAGAAAACAAGAGAAGAGGATACAGATAGATAGAGCAACAGAAAAGGAAGAAGACTGGTGTCACGTACTTTGGTTGAGACTTAGCTGACGAGGGGGCTTCTCTTGCTCCTCTCATCTAACACCTCTGGAGTAGGAACAGGAAGTGAAGGGACGCAAAGTGGCACAAGTGCCGGTGTGTGCAGAGTTCAGGTCCCAGATCCAATGACTGGAGACAGGTGACAGCTGAGCAGCAGAAAGGCCGAAACAGGAATCAAAAGCAGAGTCAAGGACATAAGCTGAGGACAAACCAGCCAGGCAGCAAGGTACAAAAACCTGGAGCAGGGTCAGAGTCACAAGCCAAGATCAGTAACAGCGGATCAGAGCAGTACAAGGTAGGAGGCAGGATCCAGTAAACAGGCCAAGGTTGCAATAGGCAGGCAGAGATCAAAAGGCAAAGTAGGGAGGCAAGCCGGGTCATACACAGGAAACAAGAAAACCGGTCAGGTCACTTATAAGAGGGGAACTAGCTAAAGACCATTCACCAATTTGTGCACATTACATGCTCCATTATATACGCTGGACCAATAATGCCTATCCTACACTAATTCCTGTAAGCCTGCATACTAGTCTTTGCGTGCCTGCATGCGTCTTTCTGTGCGCATTCCTGGGCATGCAAGTTAGTGCACACCTAAATACTAATGCACGCTTTCCTTCTAAATGTTCTAAATGCAGGACCATGGGTAACAGTCTGGACACGTGCTTGTTTTCTGTAACACAAAGGACTTTTCTTACAACTGGTGAGAGGCAAGAAGCTAGTAAGAGGAGTCAACCCAGGGGAGTGACTAAAGCTCTGCAAGCTGAGCAAAAAGAGAGAAAGGAAGCTGTAGAAGAAAGTGTGTGTCCACAGAAAAGATAAAGTGGTTGCTTTACTAAAGGTGAATGTGGTGAAGCTCTGATGACTTCCATCACCCAATCATGTGCAAGCAAAAATATTTTTTTGTATTGTTGGCGAGCTTCTAAGGTAAATGTGCAAGCACCTAATGCTAATGTTGTTCTGCTATACTAAATTGTTACATACCGAGTATTGCAAATAGTACAACTGTGAAGGACATTTGTGTGTCCTGGTTGAAAGTCCTGAGTTATCTAATTCTGTTCCAAGCTGGTGCAGATGTTTATACCAAAGAGTATGGATCCATAAGGTTCTTCTGTAGCAATTACATCTTTAAATGTAAAGCACCGCAAGTTCTGTTATTGCTCTCTGAAGATGTTCATCTGATATGGAAATATAAGTGAAATCTATAACCTGGCAGCTATATGGTGATAAGTCATAATATTGACAGAGGGTGCCTCACATCAATTTTTTTCCCACTAATACTTTAGATTAGTTCCCCAATCTTGGCTATGGTTGTAGGGGTTCATCCAGCTGGATGGTCAACATTTATATGCGATGTAGATGATTGCCTAAGGCACATTCGGATGTTCTCCCTTCCTGAGCCTGGATGCATGCACCATGAAACCATTTATCCCAAAAAAATAGGGTTTGTACATGAGGCAGGGATACTAAGTAATTTGCCCAACCTAACAGGTGGCTACAGCCAATTAAGTCAGAGACATGTCATACTCACATTAAACAGTGGACTCAACTGAGTTGAACATATCTTCAAGAGGGCTGTATTATAGCAACTGAGGGTAGCCCACTCAATTTCAAAAAAAGATAATAGAAATGTGATCATTACCATAGTGCCAACTACAACCTAAAGTATTTTGTACCAGATAAAGGGGTCATAAATCATTTTTTGAAGTATTTTTGAAAATTACATATGGTGTAGATAGTCTAGGAAACTGCAGAACAGAAGAACCCTTTGATATGCAGTTTCTGATTGGTTCTTCTGCTTTCATAGCACCAGAGTCAACATTATTTTTCTCATATAGCCAGCTTTTTTGTTTTTCTTTTGCTTGCTGTTTCCGACACCTACTTTTTCTGGCCTTGCCCAAACTTCCCTGCCCTGGCTCTTCTGTAATTTAGGATTTCAGCTCTTCTATATGGTTCTTTTTGATGCTTGGCTTTTGTAACCATTTGCAATGATCCTAGCACAACTATACCTTATGATCCTTACCCTTCCTTTGGTTCTGATAACATCTGTCTGGAAACTTCACCTCTAAGTATTTAATAATTTGCTGCTGTGTTGACTGTCTGATTACATCTAGGTCTGCTAGGCCACTTGTTGCCTGATCCTTAAACTGATATTAAAATCAAAAGGTTTTAAAGCTATTTCAAATGCTGATGTAATCACTTACAGTGGGTGCTGCTTCTTGATGTTTAAGGGTTTTAGTTTCCTGCAGAACCAGCTGATCCCCTGAGTGCTGGGATGGGTATAACCTGTTTTAAGGTGCCCATACACCTTGTGATTATCGTTCGGAAAAACGAACGAGATTGGGTTTTCATATGAAAATCGGCCAGTTGATGGGAAGTGAACGATCAGAATTACTGTGGCTTAGGGATGTCCCGATACCACTTTTTCAAGACCAAGTACAAGTACTTCCCCTCATGTACTTGCCGATACCGATTACTGATACTTTTTTGAAAGGGACATGTGACTTTAAATGATCCATAGTACAACTACATGTTATGTACTATGGATCATGATTTAATCTATTCATGTTAGCAGGGGAGAAATTGTAAATCTATTGCTGGAGTGTAGTGGAGGTGTATGCTGTATATATGTACTACATATACATTACACACGTCCAGAACACTATAGCAATAGATTTATAGCCAGCCCTGTCCCAGCTTCCCTCACTCACTGTTTCACTCCCATCCCTGTTGCCCCACGCGATGCCTCCCGTAGTCGGCGCTGGGCAGGATCGCTGCATCGTGTCTCGGTGATCAGCTTGTGGGAGGCGCTCACAGTTCTGCCCTGCTAACATGAATAGGTTAAATCATGATCCATAGTACAAATACAGCACGCACGTCCAGTAGACTGCAGTAATAGAGTTACAATAATCCCCTGCTAACATGAATAGGTTAAATCATGATCCATAGTACATAATAGTACATAACATGTTGTACTATGGATCATTTAACCTATTCATGTTAGCAGGAGAGAATTGTAAATCTATTGCTGCAGTGAATTGGGAATGTGTACTGTACATGTACTACATATAGAGTACACTGCAGTAATAGATTTACAATTATTCCCAGCTAACATGAATAGGTTAAATGATCCATAGTACATAATAGTACATAACATGTAGTTGTACTATGGATCATTTAACCCATTCATGTTAGCAGGTCAGAATTGTAAATCTACTGCTGCAGTGCATTCTATATGTAGTACATGTACAGTACATATAGAATGCACTGCCACAGTAGATATACAATTCTGACCTGCTAACATGAATGGGTTAAATGATCCATAGTACAACTACATGTTATGTACTATTATGTACTATGGATCATTTAACCCCTTCATATTAGCAGTGCAGAATTGTAAATCTATTGCTGCAGTGCATTCTATATGTAGTACATGTACAGTACATATAGAATACACTGCAGCAATAGATTCTTCTTGTTCACACAAAACACTAAGCCCGGGCCCCATCTTACTTAATTGTGCCTCGATCGCGGTGCCTCACGATGTGCCAAACGATTTTCCTCACATGTGAGGACGTCGTTGGCGCTGAGCGGCTGAGCGTCGCGTCACTGCTGTGGGCGGTGCTCCAGGTGGAGTTCTCTGGGCAGTCTCCGGCCACCTACATTAGGACCTCACCTGGAGTGCCGCCCACAGCAGTGACGCGACACTCCTCCGCTCAGCCGCACAGCGCCGACGACGTCCTCACATGTGAGGAAAAGCATTCGGCACCACGGAAGGTACAGAGAAAAAACAAAACAGCGCAAGCATCGGCGCTATGCATCGGAGCATTTTGACAAGTACAAGTACTTGTCAAAATGCCCTGTATCGGTCCTGATACCGATGCTAGCTTCGGTATCGGGACATCCCTACTGTGGCTGAATTTTGTTTACCGGGCAAGCTAGAAAAGGTTTTTCGAATTGTACGCAAATGGTGGTGTTTTCCTCAAAAAAAAAAATTGCATGCGCAATAGAAAATCTGTTATGTCGATCAACGAAATTCGGCCAGTTAGTATTGCTAATGAATTGTAATCTAAGTCTACATTGGTCTAGGCATGATTGGGTATTCCAGTGGAATAGTAAATTAGAATCACTTGAAGAATTGAGTTATAGCGATTCGTTGGGAAATTCGTCATCAGTTCTAACTATGGGGTAAGCGTTTTCCCCATAGTTCTCTTAAGGGTCATGGGAGGACATATACTAACCTCCTCCCATGACCCAAAGCTCAATATATCACGAGCTACATCTTGCAGTATACTGAGCCTGCCGCAGCCGGGACGGATCCCAACATTACTGTCGAGTTCTACCCACCTGCGTGAGTGACAGCTGGCTCTGCCTATCTAGAGGCAGAGCCAGCTGTACCTGCCCCCTCCCCTGTCCATTCCTCCAGTCAGCACTGGAGGATCGGAGAGGAGAGGGGGAATCCCTGCAGGGAGAGGTGACTAACAGTCACCACTCTCTGCAGGGAGATGATCGAGAAGTGAGCGAGCAACGGTATGCGTTCGTTCACTTCCCGATCTATTGAGCCGACCTGTGACAGTTTCATTGTCACACGTCGGCTCGAACTATGAGGATGAGTGATTTTCACTCACCTCATAGTTCTCCTTTAATGCTACTTTATCTATGGCTGCATTTTATAAACAATATAACACCAGAGCACGCACATTAAGTATACATTAAGGCAGCTACATGTTAAATGCACTTTTTGTGGCCGTTGAGTCTGGAAGATCCTTACATTCTTAATATGAAATCTAACTGTGTTGTAAGTATTCGTAATGAAAATAGTCTTCATAAAGTCTACTGTCCTAAATAATTTCAGTGAGAACTGCACCCACAGAAGTGTGAAAGCCCTGCAGCTTAATTTATTTTTTCAAGGAGTTGTTGTCACTGTTGTCACAGACAGCATAACCTTTCTTACACTTCTCTCATACCATAGCCTGTAATGGTTTATTATAGCCAGGACTGGTGGAGATGCAGAGATTGCATATAGAGTGGAGGTTAATCCAGGTGCACATTCATTTCTGGACTGGGCATAAAACATTAGCACAACAACAGCTTGTTCCTCCAGGATGAATTAAAGGCTTGGGGAGAAATACATAGAAGGCATAGAATGTGTAGCCAGAGAACACAGATGTTCATGAAAACACAAACAGCAGTTTAAGGACAGGAAGTCTATTTTATATTCACCTGGAGTAAGCCTAAAGAGGTGAGATGTCTTTTTCGGTAACACGTTTTCCCAAAATGACTTCAAGAGAATAATTGCAATGAGTGCATACTTTGAGTTGGTAGTTAAAGATTTTAATTGATCTTCTATTTCTTGCTTGCTGTTTTGTATCTTTATGAGGGTTTTGTAGAATTTAAATCTTTTGTCTGGGCAGAAAATTAAAAAAGATAAAAATGAAGCAAGTATCCTTCTTCTTCGAACAGCAACCGGTAGCTACCTTTGCATGCTGTTACCTTTGCATGCTGTTACCTTTGCATGCTGTTTGCTAACTACTCTAGTATCTGCATTTCCTGTTGAGGAGACCCCAGCTATCTAGCAGTGCATTGGGTGACCGGTCTTCTCATTGTCACAGGTCGGCTAGAACTATGAGATGAGTGGAAAGCACTCACCTCATAGTTCTCCTTTAACTTCCCCCACCCTTGTGCAGGGCTCATCTATGTGGATTTCAAAGTCAGATGATAACACCATCTGGATTTTAACAAGATTTCTACTTACAGGATCAAGATAAGTCAAGAGGGGTCTTTAGATGGGTTGAAGGGAGGATTTACACCTGAGAATTTTGTGTACGCACGTCAAACACGCTTGCTGTGTCATTACCAATTAATTGCACTTCAAACACGGTTGGCACATGTGCATTTGTCCCCCACATTTGTGCACATTTTTACTTTTCATAGGACAATAACATGTTAAAGCTTGCATGCGATTTTAGTGTTTGGGGTTAAAGATTTGTTTTCTGCTGTACATGCTTGATATTTTATGTGAAAATAACACCAAAACCATCCTTTTTGCTCCTCTCACTTCCTCTGATGTTCACCTCCAGGACTTTTCCAGAATGTCTCCCATCCTCTGCAACTCCCTACACCAATCTGTCCACTTATCTCCTACTCTTTCCACCTTTAAGCGATCTTTGAAAACTCATCTCTTCAGGGCAGCCTATTTCACCTCATCATAATAACTGTCTTTTTACTTCTTCTCTTAGCTCATCCCACACAATTATTACCTTTTGTATCATGTGCTCCACCTACTAGATTGTAAGCTTGCATGTGCAGGGCCCTCCTAACCCTCCTTTACTGAAATTGCGTTGCAACTGTCCTCTCTCCCTCAATGTTGTAAAGGGCTGTGCAAACTGTTGGAACTTTATAAATCCTGTATAATAACAATAATAACTTTTCCTGTAGCACATTGGGGATGTGGACAGGTTTTAGTTGATTAACCAAAGGTCAAAAAACACAAGATGAGTTCTGATTCCTCAGTAGAGTGGACCAAGTAGACTATTGTCTGGAACTCACTGCCACAGGCGGTGATTTCAGCAAATAATGTGGAATTGTTCAAGAAACTTTTGGACGATTTCTTAAGGGACCGTAATATACAGGGGTACAGGTACTCCTAAAATGAGATCCTAATAGGTTGCACTTGATGGACTAATGTCTTTATTCAACCTCAAATACTATGTAACTATGTAAGCCATCTGGCCACAGTTGGTCAATCCCATGTCTGATCCATTGGACTCATACATGAGTCCATCTAGAGACTTGGGTAGTACTGTTCCTAGTTACTTTTCACTGTTTTCAGTGCTATAGGCAGCAATCATCTGACATGGATGGCAGTAAAGTGGGTATTGTTAGAACACAGGATGTCAATAATGTCAAGCTGGTTCTTATACAAGAACAAAATGTTGTCCTGTCCGTGCAATTTATGACAAATTAGTTGTGGTAGGCAGCATGCAGTGATAATATAGATGTCACAGAGTGTGCTAAAAATCAACAACAATTTTACAACTTTTCACGATTCATTTCCTTTAAATAAATCTTACCATCTGCAGGAAGCCATTTGGTCAATGAGCACCAATCCATCGAAAGCAGTTTTATTCCCCGCTGGTCAATAACACTAAACTTACTCTCTGATCTTTTATTGAGACGAGTCAAAGGTTCATAACTTAGGAAAACGTTATATTTATTTAACATTTTTAGCGAAAATAAATAACCACCATAAAAAGACATCTGGTATTTCATGTACTTTGGCCGTGGAGCTCTAAAACAGGTCTTCATTTCACAATCTGTATTCAAAACCAAGCCAGAGGAAGCCCAAGGGGGCCACTTGTCAAGCATTCTTGAGTGACAATTTGCTGAAAGATCTGGATATTTTATAGAAACACATATTTATTTTAAACTAAAGTATGCGGAGTGAGAGTAGAAAAAGTTTTAGATTAACATGGACAATTTAGGAAGAAGGTAAATTAAGATTTTGCTGTCAGAATAGCGGTATAATCTTATAAAATGACATAAAATATAGTGACTTTCTCTAAGAATATTGAAACGTTTTACAGATTTACTCATCACAGCCAAGGGTACCTCTGTTCAGTTCAGACACTAAACGGAAATTAGGATACATCCAAGATTTTGGTTATCTACAAAATGATACTCCATTGTCTCAGGTCCTAAATTTCAGACCATGCTGCCCACTGGTTGCCCTAGCCTTTTTTGCCACCTGAGGCGGGGGGGGGGGTTAGGGGAGTTGTGTTAGTGGTGCATACAATCAGAACAGTGGGAGGTGGGCAATCAGGAGGAGGGTAGAGGAGACAGTTCCACCAGACACTACATCTCCCCGCCTGGCTCTTAGCACCCTGGAATGCTCTGAAGCAGGACACCAGCCAGATCGTCCCAAGTTGGTAAGAACTGGGCAGGAAGATATGTTTGGCTCTTACATATATGCCCGCTTGGAACTTAGCAAACCTGGGACGCTCTGGCCGGAAAGGGGGCAGCAGACACACTGCAAATATTGTGCAGCAGAGTCGCTATGTCACTCTGCCTGCTGCCCCCCCCATGTGACCCAAAGAGACGCCACCTGAGGCAACAGCCGCAGGGTGCCACCAGGCACAAGAATGATGTTGCCCTCTGCAGGTTCTGCATCTCCCCACCCAGCTCTTAGCAATCTTGGACCCTCTGGCCGGCATCTCACCCAGCTCCCGGCATCCAGTGATGTCACTGGTTACCAGGAGCTGTGCAGGATACCAGCCAGAGAGTCCCAAGTTGCTAAGAGCTGGGCAGGGAGATGTGTTTGACTTTTTCACGTCACCCTGCCCTACTCTTAGCAACCTGGGACACTCAGATGGTCGGAAAGGGTACAGCAGGCGCTCTGCCTGCCCCCCCCCTCCACCTGACCCAATGAGATGCCACCTGAGGCAACTGCCTCAGGCTGCCTCGTTAAAGGGATGGCCCTGATGCCACCTCTAGAGGTATCTGGGAGGCTAAAGCCACTGGGTTACTGTAAATACAATTTCATACTACCGATTCACACAGTACACATGTGCATTCAAAAGGGGTGTGTATTCCATAAGTGTTTCTATTGCCAAATATTAAAACTTTGACTTTCAGGAGTTGGGAAGTAGAAAATGTAGCACTAAAGGATGACTGCAATTATGAAGCTGAACTCCAGAGAATACAAGAAACATGTCTATTTGTACTGGAATATTGGGGTGTTTTGTTTTTTTATTCTAGATCTGTACAGTAATCTAGTGTACAACTTTTCCCCTGTGCAGAAGTTTCATGTAATAAAGACCAGTTGCTACTGGCCTTTCTCTTTGTGCAGGGTGACTGGTCTTGTCTCCGCCCCCTCCTGCAGTTGTTTGCATGCAACCTGTAGTGGGTGGAGCCTGTTGGGCCCCTCCCACAGCACCGTACAATGACGATGTCGCTGCTGCTATTACAAGGTAATATTTGGGGTTGCAAAAGCATTTGGTGCACTCAAAGTAGATCTATATTTTTTGTGATTATTATTCATTTCCCACCCTCGGCTTATATTCGAGTCAATACTTTTTCCCAGTTTTTTGTGGTAAAAGTAGGTACCTCGGCTTATACTCAGGACGGCTTATACTCGAGTATATACGGTATCTGAATAAACGTTTGTGTGCCCAGAGTTCAGCTTTTAAACACATTAGTTCTTTTACTATACTGGTTGCATGAGCAAACTGCAGCATACAAAGTGTTAGCAGCTTCTCCTGAGGCCAAAACAGATATGTAAAGCAGGAGTCTTCCTTGTCTGCAGATACAACGCTGAGGCAGACAAGCTGAATGTAACCAGAACAGAGCAATGGTTAGGCAGGTAATGGCGGCATTCCAAGCACTGGAAAGAAAAGTCCAAGGTATTTGCAGCAATGCTTGGAATATCTGAAAAGAGCGGATATGTTTTACAAGTACAGTTAATGGACTAATGTAATCTTTTATCTCCAATCAACAGTGCTGCTTAGGGAGCATGAGAGCTGTTAATTAAATCACTGAACGGGATGGGCGG
>NW_017306902.1:741769-781839 GCF_000935625.1 Nanorana parkeri | reverse complement strand
GGGGGGGGATGGGACTGGCTGGACCCAGGGCCAGGGCCATCCCTATGGTAATTGCCGCCTGAGGCAATGTCATTCTGGGGTGAGGGGTGTGATAGGGCAACAGCGGATGCCGGACCCTGCTGTCAGGGGCTCTGTCTTGCATCCTGCCCAGTTCACAGACATCACTGGTTGCCAGAAGCTCGGGGGGACACAAGCTAGAGCATCCTATTCAGCTCTAGGCAACCGGTGTCAGTGAGCTTGGCAGGACACCAGACAGAGCATCACAGGTGGCTAAGAGCTCTTTGCAATCTGAGACACTGTGGCTGCCCCTCTGCCGCCCGCTACCCAACATCTGGCTGCCCACCAATGAGATGCTGCCTAAGGCAACAGTTTTAGGCTGCCTCATTATAAGGACGGCCCTGCCTGGACTGCTGTACCTCCTGGTGAGCAGTGGTCTGACTCTAGCGTGCAGCCACATCATCCCCACAGAGACTATCTGCCACCACAGCACTCAAGGATCTCAAAGGAGCACAAGTGCAGTGATGTCACCACACACTAGTCCATTGTTAACGTCCGATCCGTACTGAGGTACCTGGGCTGAAGGGACAGGCTGCAGAAGCCTCTGCATTGCACCCACAATCCACTGATCTCGGCTGCAATGCTTTGAAGGCTCCAATGTAAGAAAATTGTGTGTGAAATGCACTCATCACATACTGCTGATTGCTTGGTTCCTGATCTTCTCCCTGCAGAGAGTCACCGCTAGGGATGGTTCGAATGTTCGAATACGAACCGAACACGGGGGTGTTCGACTCATCCCTAGTCACCGCTCCCTACAGGGATTCCCCCCTCCCCTCTTTGTTTCTCCAGCGCTCTTTGGAGGGACAGACACGGGACGGTGTGGTCTCTAGAGAGGCAGAGCCACCTGTGAATTCGGAAGCGTGTGGATCCTGACAATATAGTCGGGATGTTCCCTGGCTGCGGCACGGCTCTGCGCTGTCAGCATATAGCAGGCAATAGACCATTATATGCTGAGTTTTGTGTCACAGGAGGACATTCGTAAAAAAGGTTTGGCCATAGTTCTCTTTTAAATGCACTTGCTAAATGGACCATATGTAAGGAGCAAGGAGGTTTACTAGATCTAAAAGGAGGTTTACTAGATCTAAATAAATAAATATATATATATAAATATGTATCCCTTAAAATTGACATGTTTTCATTAATGAAATATATATATATATAACTGACACTTATTTGTTATTACGATGACACTTCTCTAACAAAAGCATTTTACAAAACATTTTAAAGGAACCTGTTAAAAATATGGGCTGTTGTCCTGAGCTGTCATTTTAAGTATTTTAGTTACCTGATGTCATCCTTATCCAGGGGTTACAACACATTCTTTGGAAATGACCCAGAACAAGTAAGTAGATCAGAATTCTGACTATAGTCTGATTTCATCTGCAACATTTTTTTAATGGCTTCAGTACTTTTTCACTAATTAAGTACTGAAGCCATTAAAATGTATGACAGTCAACCAAGAAACCAGCAGAAGAGGATCAGCCATGGCAGCCTACATATTTTTTTCAACCCAGATTTTCTTTAACATTTTATGTAAAAAAATAATAAATGCACCCTCCTTGATTGAAATTTTTCTTTAATTTTTTTTTCCATTGAAGCCTGAAAAGCATTTTAACCATGATCAGTGTGTGTAATGCTTTGCATACTTCATTGCAAAAAAATAATGATTGCACACTTTTCAGCAGATTCTAAAAGCCATCCTTCAGGGCTTCTAGGTTACCCTCATTATAGTGGGGGAGTGATTGCAAATTAGAAAGGCCTCTGAGAATTGTCATAATAAAAAAAGTCAAGACCCCCTTTAATAAATCCAGCTGCAGCTCTATTGTAAAATCTCACTTCCCTTTAGGTTAGTTTGTTTTGCTCTTACTTACTATGATTGTATGTCTCTTATTTCTGCACTAGATGGCGGTGTAATGCAGGGAAAACATTATACAAAGTGGAGGTCCTGCAGGACTAATTCCTAAATACAGTAATGATAAGTCTTAATTAGGGCTGTGCAAATTAACGATTAATTTCTCGATTAATCGTTAATCTTTTTGATCGATTAAAATTTTTTTTATCGATTAATTTTTATTTGAAACTCTCTGCACGAGCGCCATCCAAGGCATTGGCCTATACACATACAGCACAGCAATGAAGTCATACAATGAACTAGGATCACACTAATCCAGCATGTTATTATTCTAAAGTGCCCCACGTGAGATTAATAACGTGCTGGATTAGTGTGATCCTAGTTAATTTTATTACTTCATTGCTGTGCTGTATGTGTATAGGCCAATGTAGTTGGATCTGTATGTGCATTATAATTAATCGAAATTAATCGATTTAAAAAAATTTAGATTAATCAAACACAAAAATTTTAATCATTACCAGCCCTAGTCTTAATATATTGTACTGAATATTCTGATCCAATTCTCAAAGATATTAAATGTATGTAAATAGTTTTCTCTCCTCTGCGGATCTCTGTCAAGTCTTCTAAATAATTGGATGGCAGTACAAAGAATCTCAGTAGGAGTTCATTGAAAAGGAATATTACAGTATAGATGGATCTTCAGCCACAGTGTATAATGATCAACATTATTATTATTCAGTCTACCTCCATTTTGTTTGCGCAATGCTTAACAAAATGGAGGTAGACAGAACAGTTAGAATTTCAATACAAGAGGGTTAGAAGGGCCCTGCTCATGAGAGCTTACAATCTAGTAGGAGGGGAATGTTACAAAAGGTAATAAGTCTGTGGGATGAGTGGATGGAAGAAGTAAAAGGGCAATTATTATGTCAAGGTGGGATAAGCTTTCCTGAAGAGAGGAGTTTTCAAGGATCACCTAAGGCCTTGTTCACACCGAAAGCGTGTGCGTTCCAGAGCGGTAGCTGCTGGAACGCACCCCGATCTCTGTGAAACTTCCCTCCGCGTTTTGGGGCGGGAGGGGGCGTGGTGGTGCATTGTATTCAATGGCACCGCTTCCACGCCCCCCGCGTTGCGTTCCACCGCAAACGCAAAAAATAGGGCTTGCCCTATTTTTTGCGTTTGCAGTTAAACGCAAAGCTGGCAAAGTTTTGCCACGCGTTCGATCGCACTGCCGGCGGGGCGTGGAAGCAGTGCAATTGAATACAATCCACCACCACACCCCCTCCTGCCCCAAAACGCGAGAGGAAGTTTCACAGCGATCGCGGTGCGTTCCAGCAGCTACCACTCTGGAACGCACACGCTTTCGGTGTGAACAAGCCCTAAAGGTGGACAGAGTATGAGATAAGCGGACAGATTGGAGTAGGGAGTTCCAGAGGATGAGAGAGGCTCTGGAGAAGTCCAGGAGGCGAGCATTGGATGAGATGAAGAGGGGGCTAGAGAGCAGGAGGTCTTGAGAGGAGCGGAGAGAACGGGTTGGGTGATATTTTGAGATGAAGTTGGTGAATACCTGGCTGGGGCTGGGGGCAGAGTTTTGGATGACTTTGTAGGTAGTTTTTAGTATTTTAAATTGTATTTGTTGGATAAGTGGGAGCCAGTGGAGAGATTGGCAGAGAGGGGTGGTGAACACTGATCGGTGGGTAAGGTGGATGAGAGCAGAATTCATATAGATAGACTGAATGTGGCATAGCCTGTGTAGAGGCAGGTCAATGTCCAGGGCGTTACAGTAGTCCAGGTAAGATATTCCAAGGGAGTGAATTAGAAGCTTTGTCGTGCCATTTGTTAAAAAGTGTCAAATTAGAGGAAATACAGGTGGACATTGCTGCATGGAATATAGGGAATATTTCAAATAACATTTTCATAACAAAAATAACACAAAATAAATAACATTTATACACACACAAAAAAAAAACCCACAAAAATGTTTTAAAGCTCCCCCCCCACATAGATGTGCAAAAATGCGTTAGGTGCACCTACACGCAAAAACGACGATTGCTCCAATTACGCCACACATGTTACATGTCGCAGTGAGAGCAATAATTATCGGGCCATTAATCACTGATCACACTAAACTGATGAGCGGTAAAATCTTTTAAAGCGTCGCCTATGGGCAATTTTGGCTATGGTCGTCTTTTGCGATTTCGCGTGCGCACGCAATTTTTAGGCTTGACATGTTTGGTGTCTATTTACCCGACTTGACCCCAACTTTTATATTTTACCAAAAAATTGGGTAAAAACAAATGTTTCCTAAAATAATAAAGGGGAAAAGTTTTTTTTTTAAATATTCTGTACTTTTTTTTCTTATATAGTAAAAAATAAAACCCGTAGTGGTGATTAAATGCCACCAAAAGAAAGCTCTATCTTTCCCCTAGAAAATGGTATAAATGTCATTTCAGTACAGCGTTGCATGACGGAATAAACGTCAATCAAAGTACTGCAGCGCTGAATACTGAAAAATGGCCTGGTCAGGAAGGGGGTGTAAACACCCCCTTCCTTAAAGTGTATCTAAATCCAAAAACCCTAAAACAAATTATTTAAAAAATTTAAAACAAAATAAGAAAATTAAAAATATATATTAATTTTTATAGTTTTTTTTAAAGCAAATAAAAAAAAATCTAAAATAATTTTTTTTTAAACGACGTACGTCGACCCGACCGCATGAGACGAACTCCCGCCACATAATGTCAAATCTGACAGATGCCAGCAAAATAAAAACAATTGGGTGGAGGCTCATTTTATCAGACCCGTCAATGCTCAGATGTAGTCTCTACAATTTCAGGATAGTTTATGAAGGAACTCCCTCAGCAGGAACTGCTTGTTGGGTTCTGGAAGGTTTAAAGCTTGAGGCTCTCACTCCTTGAGGTCTGGTTATTTCTCTGCAGTTTGTGTATCTTTCTTTGAAGTTCAGTATTAACATAGGTATGGGTGGGTGTGCCATTGCATTCTCATGTCGACTGAGGTGTGGGCATGTTCATAGCACACCAGTTACTGTTTTTCTTCCTTTATGTCAAAGTAATCTTTATACTGTCAGGCTGGTCTTAACATGGCCGGGGTGATTTAATTACTCATGTTCAGGAATGCTAGGGAGAGGCAATCATGCAATGTTTGGACTAGGCTGTCAGGCAGATTGTTTTACGGAGCCATCCTAACATATTGATTCTTCCCAGCGAGATGCGTTAATGAATGATTGTGTAGAGCTAATGGGGTGATGTTATATTACAGACACTTCATTGTGTGTAATGGGGGAATGGCTTCAGGGCCTACAGCAGCTCGGATTGCATATACAGAAGGTGTGATTTATTAGAATACTAAACACTGCACCTGTTGGGCTCCTATACAAGATGGGTTTAGCTCCATGTAAAGGGATACACCAGTAAGGTATTCTATGGATAAGACCAATATGCCATCACAGGTTGGCCTACGTAAAACATAATTAGTGAGCATGGCCACTCTGCCATTTCAGTTGACAAAGAGGTTAATCACATACTGGTTTCTCATATTTCATGGAGACTTCTGAGGTGAGCTATTCCCAACACAATTCCCAGTACCACCCAGTGCAAAGTTTAATGATGTCATTCCATTGTATAGAATGGACAAATAAATAGGAAAAGTAACTATAAGGCCTGGTTCACACCTGAACGTTTTGTAGCGCGTTCAACGCTCGACGAACGCTCTACAAAACGCTCAAACATCTAAATCCCATTGTATTCAATGCCGTATTTCCGCCCTTCCGAACGCGATACAAAACGGCCTACGCCCAAAGAAGTACATGTACTTCTTTGGGGCGTTTTGGTCTCACGTTTCCATTGGGATACAGCCAAGTAGCCCTCGGAAGCGGGCGTTTGTCGCGCGAATCGCGGTAAAAAAAAAATTTGTCCATGCGTATTTTGGCGTATTTTGGCCAGATCTAAAAATAAAAAGCAATGCACTTTAATGTGCATTGTTTAGACTTTTGCATCCCGCAAAATAGTGCAAGTGCTTGCCGCTGGGAGCACATCATCACTTCAAAATGAGCCCATGCAAACAGAAGAAAAGCTGGCCACACACCCGATTCCACTACAATAGTTTGTTGAAGCTTTTGCCACATCAATGGTGTCCCGCCCAAGGGCCCCCTGATGAATTTCACCCAATCACGGGCTTATTCGTAGAGATCTCTTCGACTGAGCCCGTGTTAGGGTGAAACACATCAGAGGGGGGCGGACCTGGGGCGGGACACCATTGATGTTGTACAAGCTTCAATAAACTATTTTGTGGAATCCAGTTTGCAGCCAGCTTTTCTTCTGTTTGTATCAGAGTAAAAGGAGGCGAATCTACTTCTCCCCTCTGTCAATGTCTGAGCCTATAAGGGGCTCAACCACTGGCAGAACTACCAGGGTCGCAACGGTCGCAATTGCGACCGGGCCCTGGCGTTCCGCCTGTTGGGGGGGCCCAAAAGCTTCCACATGCCCCCCCCTCCAGATAGCGACGCTCCATCCTCCACCGCTCTGCATGTATGAGCGGCTGTGCGGGATAGAGAGGCGCCTCTGTGTGTAACTTGTCTGCCTGGCGGGGCCGCTACCAACACAGCAGGCGCCGCCAGGCAGCACATTCTTAAGCTGGGACTGGGAGAGGACGGACCCTCTTCACTTGGCCCCGCCCCCTGGCCGCCAAAGACGAGGAAGCTGAGCGGCTGTAGGAGTCAGGTAAGTCCGGTGTGGGGGGAAAGGAGGGGGGGAAAAGGTGTGGAAGACAAACTAATTTTATATTTATTCACATTATAATGTGTTGCTGGGACTTGTAGTCCTGCATAGTTGGAGCTATTCTGCATTACTGTATAATCATTATATACTCCAGCAAAAAAAAAAAAAAAATGTGTTTTTTTTGGGGGGGGGGGGGGGGGGCCCTCAATGGTTTCTTGCACCGGGGCCCTGGGGTTTCTAGTTACGCCTCTGAGTTCAACCCACTCATTCCTAAGTAAACTATACCTTTTTTACTGGTGTTGGCCCCTTAATAACATGCACAGACTTGAGAGTTAAACACGGGACTTTCACTGCTGTGTAACCTGTTAGAAGCCTCTCTGAATGGAGAAAAAGCTGTCAACTTCAGCGCTTGTTCACATCAAATGCAGGCCAGGTTCTGCACATGCAATGCAGTGTGTTTGCCACGTTTTTGATGCGTTCCGGGCCGGGTTTTTTCCCAGTTCAAAATGGGCTTTCAGAGCATTCCAGGGCATTTGCATGCGTTCCAGAACGTTCCAGAGCAGGACAAATTGGGCTTGCTGCAGTTTTTTTACATGCTCTGGAACTGAACACTGAGGTGTGAACTAGAGCCCAAAATACTATTGGAATACATTGGACGCAGTTTTGATACGTTCTGTAACTGCTCTGTGTGAACTAACCCTCAGACTTGAAGATGACAGCTTTTTCCTCCATAATACTAGGCTAGGCTCTGTCTCACCAGTCTCCCCTGACCGCACGTCCCTGGATCTGACATCTACTGCAAAGTGAGATGTTAATGCCACTAAGTTGGACAAATTCAAGGTGGAGTTTCCAGGGGTTCACGTGTGTGAGTCTTCAGTCAATCTGTTGCCTCTTAAGGACCTGTTCAAGAGGTAGATAAGAAGAGGACAGACAAGAGTGGATGAGCTGAAGCTGTTCTTTGGGTTAAGAACAATCTAATAATGATACAAGCTACAAGTGAATGGGTTTAGCAGGTCTCCTTTATGATTGAGGTCTTCCACCAGTGAATTAGGGAGATGGGATGGATACCTCTCTAGGTGCCTGCATGTGATTAAAAAGGTGAAGCTCTGTTACCTACAGAGGAGCGGGCCTAACGGCTATCACCTAAGAGAAGCTGAGGGGTTATATTGGTAGCTTGTGCTGCTGCAGAGGATGACTGTGTTACCCCATCATAACAATCTGTGATTCTGTGTGATCCAGTAATATTATTAATATTTTATTAATAATTATAGCAGTTATATATGTACATATTTTATATTCTTCCATACCCATCCTACTGTCAGTGTATACATAACAATTAGAAATAGTACTAATTCAATATTATTTTCTGCAAAAATTATATTCCATTATGCAGTTGATTGGAATTTAGAAGCTGGTATATTTCCACTGAGGTATCTGCAAAATCTGAGACTTGGTCGCTGGTACTCGGGGACAGTCAACAACTACGCAGTTACAGTAGATTTAAATAGTGCCATTGATTATTTTAGGAAATAACATATCTTACATGCCGATGTAGTAATCATTGTGTATAACTCTGGCCCACATGGCGGTGACTGGCACTAAGACGAACTAATGACTGGAAGACTCCATAGCAACCTACGTTTGTGTCTGAATTCCTCACAGAGTTATAGATGGATCTGTCAGTATCTAATATTCCTGGGATTTCTCAATTCTCTAAAAATGACTTCTTTGGAAATGATAAGCTGGTCACACTGCCATATTCGTTGTAAATAACTGACAAGTGGATGTATTGAAAATGCTGACACAATAATGATCAGGTGAATGGTAAAAGATTTGGCAGATTGTCTTTGCTTTGCTCACTAATTGTGACAAATGAAGCCTTAGGCTGCCAAGATTAGGGGACACTTCTCCACTATCCAACCATTTCAATGCCAATGGAATGGGCAATTTCCACACTCACCACCAGTATAAAGAGATACAATTGTGTTGTTTTTCTTTGGACATTATTTTTAGTTGTTTCATAATTATTCCTAAAAATAATTGTGTTGCATAAAATGGGGGGTGTTCAAAAAATAAATTACGATCTTGGCGTCAAATACATTAGGTTTGCCACATTCTTTAGTCTAATATTATTATATCTATTGATCACACTAATGACCTGTGATAGATATAATATTTTTAGCAGGGGTGCTATACGACCTGAAAATCATTTTAAGGGTTCCTCTGTAAATAAATGGTTGAGAAAGGTTGCCCTAAATTGTATATGGAAAACTGTAACATTGACCACTAGATGGCTCCCCTCTCCACATTTCACGGCCTCATTCACACTGGCCACTGCTTTTAGATGTGTCTGTCCTTTGACCATTGAAACAGTCCATTGAAGTAGCCAATGATATTTACATGTGTTTACAAGCATTTTGGTGTATTTAGATGTTAAATTGTTTCCCGGGCACACCTGACTTCTATTTTTCCTAAACACTGCTAAACTGACTGCATCTAAACACAAGGTGTGAATAGATCCATGGGTAGCAGGTGGGAGCAGCGGTGGTCGATGAATGGCAACCGTCATATACAAAAGTAGAAATGGGACACCTGCACTCCAAATGCAGATCAAATGCGTCTATTTATTGACGTATATGCAGCATATCACACAAATGCAACATTTCGGGGTCTCGCAGGATCCCCTTCCTCAGGTAGAACCTTATCACATGCTCTGTCTGAGGAAGGGGATCCTGCGAGACCCCGAAATGTTGCACTTGTGTGATATGATGCATCTACATCAATAAATAGATGCATTTGATTTGCATTTGGAGTGCCAGTGTCCCATTTCTACTTAATGAAACTCATTAAAAATGCATATAAAACCTAAGCACACCCTAGTATAAATGGGGCCTAATTGTATTGATAACTTTTCAAATAAGTTTGTTACAAAGCTTATTCCCATTCAAACATCTTACCTCAACACACAGCAAAGCACCATGCACATAATTATGCATTGCGGTGTGATTAGTTTTTAATGGCACTCCAACACTCTTGGTGCACTGCTTTGGTGGTGCATGTCCAATTTTAGGTCTGTTATGATGCATTGGCATCCCATTCAAATAAATAACCTTGCTTGATGTAACATTATAACCAGTGAGAGAAACTTCATGGATAAGAACTGCATTTTGGGTCTTTTTTATCACCTCAATCATCTTGTACAGGCACATGCTTATGGTACGAGGTTCACTTTCCAAAACTGAATTGATATATTCCATAATAACCATTATTTTCAGCAATGACACAAACTTTTTTTTTTTTTAATCTTGGACAGAGAAGGGAAGAGTTAAAACCCCTGTCTGTTTATTTTTTGCTGCTGTGTCCTATTGTGGCGATTCCCATCAACTTCTCTTCCAGAGTCCAACAGGAAGTGATAAGAAATCTCTATCAAGTGAGGGTATTTTCATTGGAAGATTTACTTATTTTTTTGTGACAGCTGTAAAATGTATTTCCTGTCAATTTCTGTCCCAGTGAAAGGTATCATTAGGACAAATAAAGTGGGTGAAGCTCCCCAGCAAAGAAGATACTTGCCAATGGTTCTAGCCCTTCCACACTCTACTAAAAACTAAAATGAAATACTTACTGTACACTTTAGGGCAAATAACACTCGTGTTCTAGCTTTGTCCATTGAGCTTATATCTTATTACATGATCTACATAACCCCAGCTACATCTGTTCTAGGCCTGAACAACAGGTTGGAGAGGTTGGAGAGCATTAAGCTACAATTACAACCGATATGTTCCTAACAATTTGGCATTGACCTAGCTTGATTAGCTTGCCCCTGAGCTCTAGTAACCCCAGGCATTTGCTTACATTTGGACTGAACTTTGCCCTTGTTTCAGCTCAACTCTGGTCTCTCATTGCCATTCTGTCAGCTACCTGATGAAGAAGAGGTTTCGCCGGGCTTTTATTGGTTGCAGTGCAAATCTGCTCCAGATTTTGTCTGCTCCAGTTTTGATAAATTCCCCCAGTATGTCTTCAGAACTCTAAAGGCAACATATTTAAAAGAATCTAGAATTCCTAGTTTGTGAAAATCGTTCTGATGGATCTTTCTCTTCTCAATTTGTAAAGATCATGGAGAGTGTAACAAAAGGAGTAATAGTCCATGGCAGGTAAAAGGTATTTTTGCTTGCACTTGATTGGGTGATGGAATTCCCCTGCATAGTGCAAGTTCCCTTGCACATTCAACAGTCTATTTGTATTTAGTAAATCAAATCTCTAATATAAGTTGGTGGATGATTCTGCCCAATACTTTCCATATACACTTGGAAAAACACAAATGCTTTAGTGTACATGTTTAAAGTGGGTGTCAAGACAAAGTATAAAAAAACATATCTCTACAATACACATTGTCCCATGTTTTATTCCTTTGTACACATGCTGCAAGTACAGAAAAACAACTGTTGATGTGCCAAAAATACTCATGCCTGTGGCAGTAAGTCTCAAAATGCCTCTTGGGACTTGCAGTTCTGCAAAAGCTGGAGTGTCAAGGTTGCCTACCCCAGCTATAGAGTGTCAATTGAATGACAGCTCATGGGCTGCAGACATCACGCCGAAGATGGTGATACATTCAGCAGTCTCAGGTATTTTGGACGTCTACAAAAGAGAGGCTTTTACAGGTAAATACCGTGCCTACAAATGGTAAATCCACATACAATATTATGGGAAGATTCTTGTTGAAATCAGTGGGCTGGTGACAGGGTCTCTTTAAAAGAAGGTGTATAATACCCAGTAAAATGTGAAGATGTGAAGTATCTATGGTTGGTTTATGAATTTGGACTTGTATCCTCTTCTCATTCCACTAAGACCCCTTTCACATGGGCTGATCAGGAGGGGATCCCTGCACAGATCACCTCCTGATTGGAGCAGTATGGAGCAGATATTATTGCTGTGACATCCGTGTCCATCCAGTTTTTCCTCCATCTGGTGATGGAGGAAAAAAACTAAAATTACAGGACCCCATGTCGTTCTATGGGGAGTCGGATGTAAATGGACATGTGCATGTTTAAATAAGATTACCCCTGATCTGGAACGATCAGTTCCATTGAGATGGAACACTACCTTTTGTTTTTCTGGACCTGGCAGGAGTCGGGGGTAACCAAACGCCTGTCCACTTAGACTCGACTGCCCATAGACTAGCATTGGGCATCTGATTGGGTCCACCCATGTTCAAGTCATTGTTATGATAACGCTATATAATATGTATACTAGTGGCTTTTTTAACTGGCATGTTGAGATGAGACGTCAACAGAGCGATATTACATAACAGTTTGTCTCCTGTCCTACCTTCTTGGCTACACACCCTTCTATTGTAAAGGGACTAGACTATTGTCCTGATATCGGCTCTGTCTATTCATCTTACCACCTAAAGAACACTGGGAAGCTCATGACTCTTCTATTATCATGAAAATATCATGCACAACATACTGGTTGACTTATAAAGAAAGTTGTTAAAGACACAATAACTAATTACTTACTTCATAAAGCAATGTGCAACTAATTACAAATCACCCATCACTTTTTGACCAGCCATTTTTAGCTACCGAGGTCTGATGGGTGAGTGAGAGAAATTACACTACATTGATCTCTTCAAGTTTATAAATACATGTAAATTAAATATATGAGAATTATTAAAGGTGATGGCTAAGCCTACATTTTACATTTAATGTACCGGTATGTAGATCTCTTGCTTTCCCTTGACATATGCTGCCTAATTATGAAGTTATATCTTATTAATGGGGACATCAGTGTATGTAACTGGTAACTATCTCACATTGTGTCTCTGTTTATCTACATACATTTCAAGGTCTAACAATATCCTTAGGGCATTTTACCTTCTTCTATTTCTGAAACTTTCATAATGTGTCTCCGCCATCGCCCGGTTGTAAAAAAAAAAGTGTACAGCTAGGCACTCTGAATTCCTAAAACTGACCCAACACTGCCTTGCTTGTGATTGATGATGGCTGCATTCTACACTGGAATCAGATGGTCAAAATGGTCAATTGCGGGCTTTCCTGCTACTAAGATACAGGTACGAAGAAAAGACCTATACATGCCAAGCTGTTCAGAGCCTACACAAGTAAAAAACCAGAACATGTGCCTGTACGGAATGAATATGCTAGAATATGCTAGATGCGTGAACATTAATGCCAGCCTCTGTTCAGAAGCTGAAAGGTCTTCAGCTGTACTGGGTAATCCATTGATGTTCTTCTGCTACGTGACTTGGTTGCATAGAATCAAAATGTTATATCTACTCAAGCTACTGTATTTTTCCATGTATAAGACTATACTTTTTCATAAAAATATTTACCTAAAATGGAGAGGCGTCTTATACACGGGGGGTCGAGAGGAGAACCGTGGTTGCAAATCTGCTGATACCTCTGCAGACTAGCCTCACGAGTGAAACTTCCGATTTGCAGAGACAAGCTAACAGGTTTCCTCCAATCATGAGCCTTATGTACCCGACGTCAGCTGATGCTGCGGAGACCCTGTAGCCAGTGCCGAGATGCAACAGGGAGCGGTAATGTCGGAGCACTCTGAGCCCATAAAATGTCAGAAAACAAAAAAAATCCCGGTAAATACCAATACCAGGAAGCGGCTGTCTTACTCTGAAAAATTTAAACTGGATGTAATCAGTTATTCAAAAGAGCATGGGAAATATTGATTTCTGAATTTTGGGTAAGAAAAGTGGGGGGCGTCCTATACATGGGGGCGTCTTATAGATGGAAAAATACGGTACTTTATGTCCTCCAGGTCTTACTCTTTTCAATACCATCCTATATTTTATAATCCCTTCAGTCACAGATCTTCACATTTTATCTGGGCCCTGTCATCAGACTTAATCGAAATATGCTTTATAAAACTGAACTGAATGGGGAACCAGAAGTACCTAATATATCCTACTACTGCAAAGTGTCTCAGATTGCACCATTGTTTCAACTGCATTCTGAATTTGACACAGCATTCTGGACCTTATTGGATGTGTTGGGTGGCCATCCAGTCTCCCTTTCCTCCCACATCTGGATTCCCTCTTCCTTGAGCCCCAAACCTCTCAATCCAGTCTTAACACATACTCCAACAGTTTGGGACTCAACTAACTGCCATATTAAATGACACACACAACAAGATCCTTTTGATTTGATTATTCTGCACCTTCACATTTCTGCCCTTCTTTTATGGCTGACACAGTTCCACTCATTCGGACCTACGCATGTAGGCCTCTATATTGATTTAAGTCACCAACTGTCCTGTGGCGTATGTTTTGTTATTGACAGTATTTACTAGTTATCTCCATTTTAGCAATATCACATTGGTTGCCTCGTTGTAGTTATGTTCTGTTACCTAAGGCAGGTCTACATTTATTGCATTTAGCCTTCTGTTGCTTCCTTGTCTGCTAACTTTATATAATTGTAATAGGGCCCTTAGGCCCACTCTGTAGACTGTGTTCAGATAACCATATGTATGGGGAAGAGTTTATTAAAAAAAACTAAATAAGTGTGCTGAGGTTTGTAATTGTCTGTTAGACTTTTGCTTGTGGCACAATATTAAAGCAATTACTTGTAGGTACAATCACTGTGGCATATGTGCTGTGTATACAGAAAGTACGTTTTAATTGACCATGTTCCTTTTAGCCCTCCCACTGTGCAATTTGGCCATACCAATCGCGCGGCACAATTTCTACACATGCTGCCTCATTCCTCTTTCACAAGCCTATCAACAACCCAAGCTGAAGTCACCACTGGACAGATAGGAATCTGGGCCGGCCTTTGGGGTGTTCGAGCTGTGCGGCCGCACATGGCGCCATGGCAACAAGGGCGCTGTGGCAACAAGGGCGCCAGGCGGCCGACACAGCTTGTCCTCGGAGTAACTACAGCCTGTGGCTTCTCTCCTCCTCACCGCTCGGCCATCCGACATGAGAGCGCTCCCTCCTCCGTCTTTCCCCTGCCTGTATGGGCTCAGGCAGCGGGGGTTCCAAGGAGAAACTGTCCGCTGAAGCCTGCGGAGGGGGCGCAGGAGGGAGCGCTGCACAGTGTCAGGATGGCTGAGCGGTGAGGAGGACGAGAGAAGCCGCACCTGTCAGGACGGCCGAGCGGTGAGAGCCACCGTCATCCTTTCAGTTTCAGGGTGACTCGGTGCGTGGCCGAGTGGAGGATCGGTAAATATCAGTGATATTTACCGATCCTCTGTGTGTGAAGCACAAACACTGGAGTGATCGTCTGATCACTCCAGTGTTTGTAAACAACTGGGGTCACATAGTACTATGTGTCCCCATATATGAATGAACAGGATGTGATTTACATCACTTCCTGTTCATTCATGAATTTCTGAATAGAGAGAAGCACTTACAATAGAGGCTCCTCCCCATTCAGAACCTGGTGATAGTAAATGTTTTGCTATCATCAGTGTCTAAATTAATGGGAAGCCTCTGTACTGAGTGTACAGTGTCATTTAGAACAGAGGCTGCAGAAAAAGAAATTGAGGACTTAATTTTTCCCTGAAGCCTCTCCAACAGTAAAAATTATAATTAAAAAATTCAAAATATTGAAAAATGTAAAAACATTTTTTTTAAAGTGAAAATTACCCCCACCCCCACACACACGCATGTATTATTAGACACGCGCAACAACTAAAAATTAATTTCAGATGAAATGAACGAAAACGAAAAACTTTTTAATTCGTTTCATCAAACAAAACACATTTTTATGCTATTTTGGATTCAGCCATTGGCGTGTTCTGGAGGCGGGGCGCATGACATCATATGACACCACACGTGTTGGGCACCGCCATCTTGGTGTATATCGAGGTATACACCAAGATGGCGGCTCCTATATCGACGTGTGACGTCACCTGATGCCACGCATGCATAGCGTCATGTTACGTCATGCTCCATGCCTCCAAGATGGTGGCACGCATTCGCAGAACACGCCCGTGGCCAACATGGCCGCCGCACAATCTCAAACAAATTGTAAT
Source organism: Nanorana parkeri (assembly GCF_000935625.1). Lineage (NCBI taxonomy): Eukaryota > Metazoa > Chordata > Amphibia > Anura > Dicroglossidae > Nanorana > Nanorana parkeri. The sequence continues at coordinate 766,188 of NW_017306902.1, read as the reverse complement.
GTGCCTGAATACATTTTTCGTATATTCAGGCAAATAATTATTCATGTATTTAACACGTAGTCTAGGTTTTGTGTTCTGTTTAACATTTTTACTTTTCTAGATACACTTACTTGAAGAAAGGGTTCTGCATGACATCCTGATACTTTATTTTTATAGACTCTATTTTAGTTTGACATTTATTGTTTACCCTCTGTTTGCCTACAGTTGTTTTATTTAATAAGAATACTTATATTGTGCCTACAAGTTTAATACCTTTGAATAAAAGTTTTATTTTTATCATACTTTTTAATTTTTCTTTGGGGATTAACAAAATTGGAGTCTTTAAACGGTGCGGGTATTGAAAATATGGGTTTGGTTACTGAGGGGAGTGGTTACTGAGGGGAGTGGTCACTGAGGGGCGCTGTAAAGCTTTCTTGCACAGGGTGCCTAAAGCCGACCCTGATAGGAATCCCCTGCAACGGTGACGGGACAGAACCCCTGGGAACCCCCCTTAAAATACCATTTGAGAAACCTTGATTTAACCCCTCCCCACGCTTTCACACGCATCTGCATACACTTTAAGGAAACATGCCACAGATGTATTTCTGTAAGAAGAGATTGCATATGCTTGCCCTCTCTACCCTGACTAGACACTTCCAAGAAACATAAAGTTGAAGAGTTGGCTCAGAGCAAAAATAAAGGTCAGACATATATTATCAGCTTCCTGTGGCCAGCCAAAATCTTTCTGCAAATTTTGAAATCCACTAATCTGTTTACTGGATATGGGATTACACTGCACATTTCATCACTTTCTGCCTGGAGGGACATTAATGTAGACTTCATTTCCTTCAGCATGCTGAAATGCTGTTTTTGGCAGCGCTGACCTATAGGCAAAAGAGCAACAGTTAAAGTACAAATACCGATCAGGGTTTGTAAGCAATAAGTTATCCACACTTCAAGATTCATATTTTTTTTCTTAAACTTCTTATTCTGCTACTTTACATAATTTTCTTTATTCATGAATTGTCCATAGGTGCCATGTAATGTATACACATGCATCATCAGTTTTCACATACAGGATGCCAGCCTGGTAATGCATTCCTAGTGGTGTTGGGTTGACTTGTTTTAGGCACTCAAGTAACACCAACTGTGCATGTGCCAACAAAGTAGTACCTTCTATGTAATGGGATGTTAGGAAGGAAGTAGGAGTAAGAGACAGATATGCATGGCTCTGACTTTGCTGAAAACCAAAGACAAGGCACAGTGTTGCTGAGCTGCTTCTCTTACGCAAATAAATGATATACTTTATGTATACAGTTCTGTTGAAAATCGAACATAGTCTCTAGAAGTCTTGCCACATGACCTTGTTCTTCTGATAACACACCCTCAGCCAAACTTTACTATCTAGTCCCCCCACTGCAACCAGGCCATGCTGCTGAATGTTATCTCTAACCCGGAGAACTGCCCAAATGCAGTACTAGAGGCAAACACACTGATCACACCTGGCACACAGAATGCATCATTCTTCGCACACAGCAAGACACAGAGTCCTCTCAACAACTCCATGCTTCTTTTTTGGGGGGGTCCGATAATGTCCCCAAGCCAACCAACCCTTGGCTACTTCCCTGGAGCCTTTTGCTGCCACCAAAGTAGAACATGGTTTTCTATGTTAGCAATGAAGCCCTCCAGGGTCTAGGCACTGAATGTCCTCCCATATCTCACTTAAAAGTGCCCATCAACAGTTTACATCTATAGACTTTGTAAAGGCCAATGGGCTAACTGACTGACTTGTATAAAGGGTTAAACAACACAAGCTTTCTCTGTGCACTTAGACATTACATTTGCCAAGAAAACATGATAAAAAGAGAAAAAATATATTTGACTCCAAATCATGTCTAGCATGAGGAGTTGTGGCCCCTTACACAGGTAGCCTTATTGGTCCACTCCATCAATGATGTTAACTCACATGGTACTTAACCAGCTCAGTATCATGATTAGTTTACTCCATCCCTCTAACTAACTTTAGTTTCAAGGCAATCATATTTTTAATTGGAGTGGAGTGAGAAAGCCTACAAATCTCTATCACGGGGAAGAAATGCTGATTATCAGACTCTAATTATGTGAATGTGCAACTTTGTAAAGTTCTGCGTAAATTGTCGGCGCTATATAAATACCTGTAATGAAAATAGATAAATAAAATACCTGAAGTCCATTACAAGTACCTTTGGCAGAGACTATATGACCAGTTATCTGGTATTCAGTGATGTAACTGTAGCCCCTATAGATATATGTATATGTATATACGTGCTATTACAGTGATTCATGTTCCTGACAGTTAATGGCCTCTGTGTGCTCTGGAGGCGGAAATTTATGGGAGTTGGAGTGCAGAGCAGAGACTGGGACATTTGCAAGAATGATCTCGGAAACTACAGCTCCCAGGAGGCTGTGCAGGAGAGAAGAGGAGACTTAGGGGGTGGTGGCTGCTGTACGCGCTCAGTCTAGGACAGCCATCTGAAGAAGACAGACCTGTGTAGCCCTGTGTGGGCTAAGACTGTGCACAACAGAGCTGTGTGATCACTTCTGACATATAAGGACACACAGGCTCTGTGCAGCGGTGTATAGAGAGACTGACCTGGGTCGCTGAATCGGAGAGGACCCGATCGAGTGCCTGAAGGGAGGTCCGGTGACGCGGAGACCGCAAACAACGTCCAGGTCTAGTTGATCCAGCCGACCTGCTGAGAGAGAAGCCAGACGGAGCCAACCGAGATGACTGCATGAGTGAAGACTTCCTATCAAGGACCCAGACTTCCCCTACTGAGCCTGAGCTGAAGAGGAATAGAGGACGTCCAGCATCTGCTATCAGTTTCATCTGTTCCAACTGACCTGAGGATTGGTGAGAGGCCTTTGGCCACATTGAGAACCTGTTTGCTGTTCATACCTGCACTACAGTAAGGGCCCCAACGCCGGCTAGCTTAGGACACCACTACTGGCCAGTAGTCTAGGAAGGGTTGGGCATTGCCAAAGGGGAACCTTAAAGGGGGCATACACCCCATTACAGGGAGGACATTTAAAGACAATTGGCCTCACATACATCAGTGCTGACAGCAGATAGCTGCAGTTACTGAGTTGTAGAGTGCCTCAGCCTGTTGCTACACATTATTGTTGGTGATTGTTGTCATTATTATTGTATCATTGTTATTCATATCTGATTTGTCAGTAAATCTGCTATAAGATCAATTGAAGGTATGTTGGTGTGCTTCGGATCCACGCTTTGGGCGGTACATTAGTGCAGGGGGATAGAAATATCCGGTTATTCAGCGGCTCCTTCGGGAGTGAGCGCTACTTAACTATTATTGGGACAGTAGCAATCCTAATATTTACAGCTATTGTGCACTGCTGCCTTCTGGTCTCAATATATGACTCTAATATAGAAATATGAGCAAACAGGCATGGTGGTGACCCTATGTAAAACATAGGGTTAAAATAGTGAATAGTAAAGTGACCCATTTTCAAAAATAATACAGGTAGGGATTGACCCCCCTGAATCAAAGAATGTTGGGATTTATTTTAAGACAGATATTATACTGCTAAATATATCATTTAGAGAAATGGAATGTTAATCAAATCCCCTTCATGTTTACTGTATGTATTGTAATGCCTATATTTAGTTATATACATGTCTAATCTGATAGCGTAGTCTTCAGTGCATGAGAAACATCTATAGAATGCAGTAACATTTCCTTGAGAAAAGCCAGTCATGGAAACTCATTTACATTACAAGCTACCATCGTCACTCTTATAGTTTCATATCAGATGTTAAAAGTACAAAACTTGGAATTATTACTGACATTTCTACAGCTCCTTCCAAACAAGCCATGCCCAGTCCACTAAATTTCTAACATGGATTTCAGGGTTATATTGATAAGGGATAAGAATAGGATAAATATACCAGGAGTAGCTACCCAGCTAATTGAATCATGAAACCTGTTGCGTATGTCATTCAGATATGTATAAAATATGTATATACATAAGTTATACATATGTGCACATATATCATACACACATGTTATACATCTGTTTATATCTACTTTTCTTGGTGAGCTAGGATGACAAAGGACCACTTATTTTATAGCGGGGAGTCACATCCCTCATGCATAAAACTCAAAAACATCATATTTAGTCCAGCTAATTTTTTTTAAATGAAATGTATTTTAGTTAAGATTTGAATACAATAAAGATGAGTTATAACTATGAGCAGGTTTTATTGTTGTGTATCTTCCTGGTAGGGGGCTTAGCATCATTCCTCGTGTGGTCACCGGGTCAAGAACTGAGGGGGAATCTCTGCAACAAGGAACAAAGGCAGCAATAAAAGCCTGAAATAGATTCTAACCCTTCCCCTGTCTATCCTAAGAGAAACATTTTGACTTGAGTTGCATTTGAAATTTTTCTTATTCTTAACCACTTCAAGACCAGGTGTTTAGACCCCCTTCCTGGCCAGGCCATTTTTCAGTATTCAGCGCTGCGATACTTTGACTGACGTTTATTGCCGGCCGTTTTTTTACTACGGCCGGCCCGGAGGTAGTTAAAGGACATTTCCACCTTTGCTGGGGCATTTAAAAAAAATATATATATATGCCAGCCATGTACACCAAGTTGACATAAAACTGGCATATGCAGTTGTTGTATTCGTCCACAAAAACTTTTATTTTTTGTTAGCTTTCCTCTTCATCTACTCATGGAAATGGCTGCAATTGTGCTTTGCAAGTAATATGTGTATAGTACAAGTGAGCTCTCCACCCCTCCACCCCCTATTCATTAGTATCCATAGTGGCAACCCCCCTGGAGAGTGCATTGTGTGCAAAGGCAGAGCTGCTGTTAACTGATCGTGTTACAATGAATAACAGGCTGGGACAACTGCTTAGAGTCTACTTTACACCCAACCCCGGTGTCAGACTGAGTTTCCTGTGGAGGCAAACCACATACAAATGTGGAAATTGACTTTATAGGAGAACTATGGGGTAAATGTTTTTCCCCATAGTTCTCCTAAATGTCACGGGAGGACACAAACTAGCGTCCTCCCATGACCCAAAGCTCAGAATACCGCGAGGTACAGCTCGCGGTATACTGAGACCGCTGCAGCCGGGAAGGCTCCCGGCATTACTGTTGAGATCCACCCAGCTGCCTGATTGACAGCTGGCTCTGCCTATCTAGAGGTAGAGCCAGCTGTAACCGCCCCCTCCCTCATCCGTTCCGCCAGTCAGCGCTGGAGGATCGGAGCGGGGAGGGGGGGGGGAACCCGTGCAGGGAGCCATGAGTGACAGTCACGGCTCTCTGCAGGGACATGATTAAGAAGTCAGCGAGCGACAGTATGTGTTCACTCACTTCCCGATCTATTGAACCGACGTGTGACAGTTTCATTGTCACACGTCGGCTCCAACTATGAGGTAGTTCTCCTTTAAGCTCTCAAGTTTTCTGAGCTCTATCTGACCAATGATTTCTGTTCTCCTATTTCTAAACAGCTAAAAAACAACCCTGGCAGATAATAAACAGTTAAATTGTGCAATTTAGAATATACACTTTCAGTCCATGGATGGAAAAAGTACATTGTTGGCTGTTACAGTAGCAATGTTTTTTCTGCAATATGCTGTAATTTTTGTTTCCACTTTTCAGTTTGGCTGCACCGAATGCAGTTCTGTTTAAGGGAACAGTTGCAGGGGAAGGGTAGCACTAGAAGCTTCTTGCAGCATACATTTGGAATCACTGAACATGCAGACAGAAGTAGAGCAAAGGGCTGTCTCCTCAGTGTGCTGCTGCTCTTTCATTGCCCAATCAGCAGTCTCAGGTGTGTTCTTAGGCAAGCTATGTGACTGCTTCATTTGAGCTTGAGGACTTCTCTGTGCTCTCAGGCAAGGTTATCAAGAACATAGAACTGGCCATACAGAATTGCAAATCAGAAGTGCTGCAGAATATTTATGCTATGTAGTGGCTGGTAAAGGGTAGATGTATAGGAATACATATACTTGTCTGTACCATTTGCACCATTAAACCTAAATTGCCATAATATATTTTTATGTGACTTTAATGCGAAGATAATAACAAGCTTGTTTTAGATATTTCACATTATGTCAGTTAGTACATGTGACACCCTAAAAGTCTGTGGCACAATATTTCGTTTTTTTCAGTTAAAGCATACAGATAGTTTAGACAATTGTGTGCTTCCAACCTTGTGTCAACAGTTTGGGGAAGGCCCTTTCCTATTCCAACATGACTGTGCCCCTGTGCACAAATCCGGGCCCATAAACACATGGTTTGATGAGTTTGGTGTGGAGAAACGTAAGTGGCCTAAAGGAGCCCTTACCTCAACCCTACTGAATGCCTTTGAAATGAATTGGCATGCCAATTGCAAACCAGGCATTCTTGTCTGATGCCAGTACCTGACCTTGAAAATTCTATTTAGACTAAATGGGCACAAATTACCACACTCCAATAATCAGACTCCATAATCATTTTGAAACCCTTACCAGAAGAGTGGAGGCTGAAATAGCCTCAAAAGAGGGGGAACCAACTCCATATTAATGCCTGGTTTTGGAATGTGATCCAATGAGCTCATATAGGTTTGATGATCAGATGGACAAACCTTTATCAATATACTGTATGTATTCAGCTTGTCACACATGGGCCAGCCACAACAGTGACTATGTTGGGCAAAATCTTCAAGATATACAATTATTATTATTAATGCCCATGGTTTTGGAATGGGATGTCCATCGAGCTCATATAGGTTTGATGATCAGGTGACCAAAAACTTTTGTCCATATACTGTATGTATACAGCTGGCCACACATGGGCCACAATAGTGATTATGTTGGGCAACATTTTCCACAGAATAAAATGAAGAATCAGAGGCGCATCAGAAATAAGCAACACAACTTTTTTATCTGATGTTCTAGTCATCCCTGATAATCATGCAGAATGCAGATACTGTAAATACTTATTATTATTATTATTATTATTCACAATTTATATAGCACTTACAGTTTGTGCAGCTTCTTAGAAAAATACATGGAGACAGTACAGATACAATACAATTTGTTACAAAAGGTTAGGAGGCTCCTGCTTTTGAGAGCTTACAATCTAAAAGGAAGGGCAAGTGATACAAAAGTTGATAACTGTGAGGGATGAGCTGATGGAGAAAGTAAAATATACAGAGACCCAATGGTGCCATGTAGAGCTGCCACATTGGCAGTTATAGGGAGATTGATCAACATCCAAGAGACAGTGCAAATGTATGTTGGGTGAAGAGTATCAGAGCTGACTTTTGAAAAATAACAGAATCAGCCTTTGTGAGTCCATGTGTACACTTATATCCCTCTGCTTATCAGCGAGATAAAATGGCTGCCAATTATTGTCATGCTATTAGTGTGGAAAATTGGCCTCTTCTCTGGGTCAGCACTGCACCTCTCACCTTTTACACATTTTTCCTGGAAACTCGTTAATCCCTTTTTGACCTCATTATAAAGCACCTGATAAGTTATGAGTCAAAGATTACTAGAGCGCTCCTTTCTGTGTGTATACTTTCTAAACTGCATCTTTAAGGATGATTGCCAGGGAAGAAAACTGTAAAACAAGGGAACAGAGTTTAAACACAATATAAAAGGCCCTTTGAACGAAATGGTTCTTTTGTCGATAGTGTAAATTAAAGACTGCTTGCATACGCTAACTTCAAAGAATAGAAGGAGATTAGGAGGGGAAACGGGGCCGAGCTACCCGTGAGAAAATATGACACCACTTTCAGATGTTTCAAGGGGAAAAAAAACAGAAATCACAGACTGTAACATCTGTGTGTATTCTGAAACATGCACTGAAGTAATAGGACTTTAGACTTATTAAAAGGCCAAAGCATATTCTTCCCTGTGAGTAGCTGGCTCCGCTACAGATCTGGCTTTCCATGGCAGTACAGAAGAGGACCAAATCTAATACTGACATGTAGCACATTCTTATGGTATAGACAAAGGATGATGTTTTTCTAGAATCATGTGAACATAGGAATGGGGTCCATGTGTGACTACTCCTTCCTTCTGGGTGTTCAGTATATGAGTTGATATCTGCAGCTGCAAAATTAGGTGCAGACCATACACAGGCCAATTACTCTTTTTGCTCAATGAATGCCATGTTCGTGGGCACCTGATACTTCATTTATGGGTGGACATTAATGGATTGAATTTCTCTGGAGCTCCAACAACAAAATTCCTACATTTGAAGCAAAGCAAGAGAATCTCATTCCTCCTATAATGTCAGAAGCTGGCAGTGAGAATTAATGCCCTAGTAATGGTGGTGGTAAGAAAAACCTGAAGAGATCTCTTACCTGGATTCCCCAGCAGATGTGACACGTTGGTGTGTGATTGAGCATTGACCATATGACCAAAGTTGAAATATCATTGATCTTTAATCAGTAGATAACTCAATTAGCATACACATATCACAATCATGACAGTATGTTTCTGCACTTTGTACATAATCATTGTTCTTAGCGCTAAGGCTTTGCTCACATAGGAGATGCTATCCTGAAGACCATCTTGTAAAGCAGCTAAATGACGCTTCCAGCAAGCTTCAAGTCCCTTAGAGTAGGCAAGTCAATCTAAAATTAAACAATGGATTTTTGAGTGAAATAATTCTTCAAGCGGTCACAATATGTCTGCTGAGGGCTACACCAACTTAACTGCAGAAACACTTATAGCCCTTAAGTGATTCGCGTCATAGTAATAATTGCAACTTACAGCATTTTAAATGCAGCTTCAGAAGTATTGAGCTGCAAAAATATTTAAAAAGTGTAGCCCTGGAGCAACTGGAGAGCATCGAGGAGCTCACAAAGTTTAAATCATAAAACTTGCTGAAAGCTACAAAGGAGGTGAACAGGTATCTCATGCAGCCCAAAAAACATCATTTTGACCTGCTTGTGTTAATGTACTCACATCTAGCTCAAATATGGGAGTGTTGGATGCAGATTAAACCATTCAGCATTACCATCTCACACAAATTATAGCGCACATGGTAAGGCAGAACTGAAAACAGCGATTGACCAGACTCCTAGACTTGTCTGCGTTAATGGGCATGCCATTGGTTACTTTTGGCAGGCTTCCCCCAAGCTTTTTGCAAACTTTTAAGCCAAGTTGAAATTGACTGAAAGAAACAGCAAAGGCGTGCTAAAACTTTGTTTCTTTATTGTCCACTGAGGAACACAGGAATAGTAGACAGTCTTAGTTCAATGGGTCATACTGCCAGCTTAAGGAGTCTGGGACTCTGCCAAACAAAAAACAGTAAGCCAGCCCTCTGAATAACCACACCTTCAACTGTCATGCTTGTTTGTTTTTTGTGCCTTAAGGATAGATGCTCGGAATGTAAGGAATATTGCTTTATTGCCCATTGGGGGACACAGAAATATCCTGGACATTTTAGACAATTGGATTATACTGTTGCCTTCAGTAGGTTTGTACACTAGCAAAAAAAAAAAATTAAGACAGGCCACTGTACTATATAATGTGTATATGTTCTAGGAAGCTGAACACAGAGCTCAGGAATTCTCTTTATGTATTTATTTTGTATATTTTCAATAGATTTCCTGAGAATAGTTCTGCTACTATAGGTAACCACAATTCATATTCCCCTACTATTTTAGAAGTATTTTTCTGGTACTATAGGGTTGTCTTCAACAGCTTCTCCACATCCACTACCTCAACCTGCTATCTACATTGGATCTATTAGGCCTCATATTTCTACTTCTGATTTTTCTTTTGTCAGCCTGTGCTTGTTTAATCTGGAAGATATGCTGTCCACACACCATTCTGCTTCAGAATTTAATCTGTATTCGTATTCCTTCAGCATGACATATGGATGTAACATTTCGGAGCTTCACAGGACCCCTTCATCAGGCAAGGGGTAAGACCTACTGGAGGGAATTGATCAAAACTGGAGCAAACAGAAACTGGAGCAGTTGCCCATGGTAACCAATCAGCATCTCTCTTCAGTTTTCTCAGCTAAGATTTGAAAATGAGACAGAGAAGCTGATTGGGTGCAGTGCAAATCTGTTCCACATTTTGTCTGTTCCAGTTTTGATAAATTCCCCCCACTGTATGTTCTGGTTTAAGGACAGGTTCTGCTAGCAGGCCTTCTGTCTGCTCCCCACCTATATCTTCAGTGGAACTTAGTTCTAACTCTATTATTAATATTATTAATATTTTTTGCTGTGGTTGGGCATTAAAGTGACACTAAATTCAGGAGTAAAACTTTAAAAATGAATTCACTATCAACAAAAATTTTGTTTTTTTATGTATCACTCAGCTGTAGATCCTCAAATTATCTGGTGCTTTATCAATTGGTGCTGAAACTGTCCTTCCTTCTGGAGAGTGGCTACTTTTGTTCCCCTTGGTCCCTCTGTGTTGTAAAGTAGTCAACACTCCAAACTTGTTCTCATTAATGAACTACAATCTCAATAGAAATTAGTACAGTAAACGTGAGATTATAGTCCATCACAGGAGTGAGCTTGGGGCGGTGGCTACTATACAATACACACAGGAAACATGGGGAACAAAAGTAGCCACCCTCCAGAACGAAGAACAGTGTCCGCACCAATTCAATGATGATTTGAGGATCTACTTGTTGGTTGTACTTACCAAAGTTCAGCCTTACTGTACAAAGAGACCAGAGGCAGCTGGACAAGTTTTGTTGAACCTGGAGAACAAGATTAATAATTATAATGACTAAAATTAAAGTAACACCTGGACACTTCGTCTTGTCAGTTTTTACAATGTTTACAGTTGTTTCTTCTCGCTCAAGGTAATTACTGCTGTAATGTTTTGTGCTGAGATCATTTTAAGCACCATATGCGTGTGGTCCTCAGTTCATATAGATGTAAATAGATGTTTTTGCAGGGCCATTCCTGCCTGTAATTCTGTCTTGTCTGAGGTGACCAGATAACTCCACCAGAAAGAAAATAAAAAATATTGTAAAATCAAAGAACACTCCTTCAGGCGGTCAATTATATCCAACTTTACCTTTTACCTCATAGCCCCATCCTCTTCCTCTCGCCACTAGTGTTGTTGGCCAACCATAAAAAGTAACAAAGAGGAAAGACAAGGTAATAAAGGGGAGAAAGATGGCTCCTGATCCATATGCTGAAGCACTTTTCCCTTTTAGCTATTATATTATGTACAATTCGGATCAAACATTAAAGTGATATTAAAGTCAAAATGTTTTAAGCTATTTCAAATGCTGATAAAATCACTTACAATGGATGCTGCATCTTGATATTTACAAGTTTTATTTACCTACAGAGTCAGCTGGTCCCCTGAGTACTGGTCCTGATATCCAGTATTGGGGTGGCTCCTTTGCCTTGCAGGAACCTATGAAGCCACCCCTGTGTGCTAGTAAGCTCAGACATCCCAACTCTCCTGGACCTTCCGGGAGTCTCCTGCTATAAGATAGTGGCATCCTGAGGCCCACGAGAGAAACATTTTATCCCAGAAAGGTTTACTCTGCTCTATCTAGCAGAGTAAACCTTTTCAGGATCCCCTGCTATCTGCTGTTACCTGCTACCTGCTGGTTTGTTTGTTTTTTGTATTCTGACAACAAAAAAAAGACTGCTCTGTCCCTTGTGATCTTGTACTGGACAGGAAGTTCAGAGAACCCGAGCAGAGTGAGTTTGAGCCAGTTGTTTGGAAACATAATGACTGTAAGGCTCCTTTTAGACTCACGGGGCACCAGGGAGAGTTAGCTTTTTGGAGATCAGTGTCCCTGGTTAGCAGGTAACCAGGGACGCTCATCTCTCTGAAAGTGGCTGGAGCTTTCAGCACGGCTCAGCCGAGCCGATGCATATGCGTTTGGCTCGACTGAGCCGCTCGGCCATGATCGGGAGCTGTACGGGCTATTGTGAATAGCCCGTACAGCACCCCTTCAGTTCTAGTGAATCGAAGGGGTCCTGGGGCCGAAGCTAGCCAAAGGTTCGGCCGAAGCTACGGCCAGATCCTTCGGCAGCTTCGTGAATAGACCCCATAGTGGTTTGACATTCAGCATGATGTTCCGCGGGTTCATCAATGCGGCACAAAAACGCGTACATTTTAACATACGTGCGGCTCTACTATAGCCAGACTGCGCAGAAGTTGCCCAGAATATCACACTTGTACTTTTTTGCGTGATGCGCTTTTTCGTGGAACGCAGACGTTGCGCAGTTGTGAACAAGCTACATTGGAATGTATTTGGTTTTATGTTTTGCATACAAATATGCGCGGATGTGTGAATGGAGCCTTAGTGTTTGGACAAAAATGTAAAGAAATGCTTTACATGGCAATATATATTTGTTTGATCTAGATTCATTCTGTCGCTGTTTTTGCATTTGACACGTTAAAATGCACATTTTAGGCCTAAAAATTGCTTTAAAAATATATTTTCTGAAAGCAGAGACCCTAGAAAATAAAATGGTGGCAGTGGTAACAGTGAAAAAGGGAGGTAAAAAGAAAGCAGAATGAAACCCGCCCCGGATCAACGCGGGTCACCTCTAGGGCACACAGAAAACAAACATTCACAGCACAACGCAGGTGTGATGGTCGATGCACTGCGGAAAAATGCAAATATGCATGGTATGTATGAACTACAATGCTAACCTACCATACCCCATTGGGTTCTGCAATATGGCCCATTTAAGTTTCATATCTTTGCCTTTTAATGCAAAGAATGTAAATTGAATTAAAGTGACACTAAAGTCTGGACTTAAATCTTACAAAAATGCATTCAACTACCCCAACTATTAACAAAAATGTATCTTATTTGTGTATCACTCGGCTGTAGATCCTCAAATCATCTCTGATTGGTGCTGACACTGTCCTTCCTTCTGGAGGGCGGCTACTTTTGTTCCCCATGGTCCCTGTGTGTGTTGTAAAGTAGCCATCACTCCAAGCTCACTCCTGCGATGGACTACAATCTCATGTTTAGTTGACTTATTTGTATTAAAACTATAGTCTATCACTCGGAGCGGTGGCTACTTTACAACACACACAGGGACAATGGGGAACAAAAGTAGCCACCCCCCAGCAGGAAGGACAGTGTCAGCACCAATTCAGAGATGATTTGAGGATCTACAGCCGAGTGATACACAAATAAGATACATTTTAGTTAATAGTTGTGGTACTTGAATATATTTTTAAGATTTAACCTCTGAGTTTAGTGCCACTTTAATTTGTTGTGAACTGTAAACATGTAAACTGCAGGTAGATTGAGGCAGTTCTAATAGTTTTTTAGGATTAAAGGAGGATGCAGTAGTGATGTTTTGCTACAGTTTGATAGCAGAGACTTGATAGACTTTTTCAGGAATTTGACTCCCACACATAAGAGGACTACCTGAATGTCAGCTCTGCTCTAACTACACAGATTTTTTTTTGTTCAGCAAGGCAATTGCAAATTTGACCTTGAAACCAATCTTCCATGTTCAGCAGATAATTCACAAAGACAGTTGCACAGATAGTGCGGAATAATTGCAATGTGGAATTAATTAAAGCTGAACTCCGCGCTGGAGACAGAGTCAATCTTTGCAATGGATCCCGCGCCACACTGAAATGGTTAATTGCTCTTTTTTTTTTACAGGGTGATGATTAAGGTGAATTAACTTATTCATTGTTCCCTGGTAAACTGGATCTCTCCTCCACTGTCTGTCCCTGCTGGGATGTGAGCAGGCACTTGGTGTCCTTACATACAATGCAGGGCCACTAATTCAAACTTTCTGTTAGCCTAGAATAGTTTAAAATACCAGAGATCCATGACTAGTATTTCAGTCTTTGGTAGACAATGTAGAATTAACCCAACTGACAGTTTCTTATATCCCTCGGAACCTCTATTGGTAAGATCTCTGTGTCTGGGTCCTGGGTCTGCAAACCTTCTGAGGTCATTAAGAGGAAGTTCCACTCTCCCAATTAGAGTTTTTATTTGCTTTATATTACGAAGAATATAATAGGAGGTGATCCAATACCTGAAGCTAGGTAGGCTCCATTCACATGGAGTGGCGTTAAACATAAAAACTAACAAGTAGAATGTACCTTCTTCACACCTGCGTCCACGCAAATCACGAAGTGCCCAAATGACTGGCCACGTACACTGTACGTGGCAAGTTATTTGCGGCTCTACAATGCTGGTAACCACTGAGAATCAGCGGTTACCATTCATTAATGGATGCCTCAGTATAGAGGCATCCATTAATGAAAGAGTTAACCTTTTTCAGACACCCAATCCCTTACAGGAATCGGGTGTCTGAGAGTGAGAGCAGAGCTCCATTTGCAGCTCTTGCCGGCACTCTGACAGGTGGTATATATCGGGAAATCCTGATTTATACCGGCTTTTTTTTAAATGTATTTTTTATTTCAGCAATAGAAACATAATGTATCTATTCCTGAAAGAATGTTGCAGTTTTCTGATCGTTGTTTTAACGATCAGAAAACCTTTAGTGACAGCGGATCCTGAAATGCTGCAGGATCAGTGTCCCAAAGGTTATTATTGGCCGTTCTTAAGTTTTCAGCAGCCTAATAATAACCAAAAATGAATTGATTAATTTATCAAGCAGTAATAGTGAGATTAATTCACAATGACTGCTTGATTTAATTAAATAAATAAAATAAAAATTTAAGAAGTTAAAAAAGTGAAAAGTGTAAAAACAAATTAAATAATAAAGTGTAAAAAAATAAATGTAACAAATAAAATGATATGTTTAAATATATTTTTATACTATCGTTTATATAAAAATTAACCCCTTACAATGAAGATCTGCAGCTGAGCTGCAGATTTGTTTTTCACCCTAAGGGGTTAATTATTTTTTTAACCCCCTCATGACAGTGATGTTTACTGTGACACTTAGGGGTTGATTTACTAACCTTATAAACACACCACGAACATGTATACACCTCTGTAGTGTGTTCCCTCCCAGCATGATCTATGGGTGGAATCTAAACACCTTTGTAGTGTGTACACACCCAGCAGGTGTGTTGTGCAAAGCCCTGCATGAATTGCAAGGTGAAGTTGTGTAAATTAGCTCTATGTTGTGTTGCTTGCGTTGATGAATGCAGGAATGTAAATGCATGAGCTAACCATTTTTGTCTAAACTGTGAAGCAGCATTATATATGCATCATGTGCATGATTTTTCCATATATGGCATTAGTGGAAATATGCTTTTAGAGACTTTTTGGTTGATAAATACGTTTTGCTGTGTGAAAATCACACGCACCTGGTGCGTGCGTGTGTTTAGGTTAGTAAATCACCCCCTTAGTGACAGTGGCATTGTATGCCAGGTGACCACTTTTAGCTTTAGCTTTTAGAGAAAAAAGATTAAAATGTTAGGTTTTAGTTTTGGGGCCGGGTAGTAAAGAAACATTTCTAAAATCCTATGGATGTGAGGTTTTTCCAAATAGAGGACGAATTATTGAATGTATTTAATGCATTTTTTTTAGCTGTGTTGTTTTTGTAAAAAAAATACTACAAATCAAAAATGTGGAAAAAGTGTTTTCTTACGTTATTTTCCTCTTTTTTATATTTTATTTGTCCTAAGTGAGGCATTAGGTACACATATGTGATATAAATATATAGCCCTATCTGTCCTCTAAAAAACAATATATAATATGTGTGGGTGCACTTTGTAAGAAAGTATATTACTGACGTGGAAGAATCTCACAGCAAAAATGTAAAAAGTGCGTTGGCCATTTACGAACAGAAACTAAAAACAAGCTCAGTCATGAAGGGGTTAAACAATACCCTAGGGGCTGAAAAGGTTATATACAGTGAAATGGGCTGCAAATACAATCATCACTTTGTTGCAATTATATGCAAACACACATATACTTCTAAATCTAGACTTTATGCAGTTACCCAGAATACAGTCTTTGTATTTGCATTAAACAGACATTATTGTCATTATCCTTTCACTAAGATGTGCTTACATGCACACTTAGAGATGTCCTTAAGATTCCATTTTGCAACATTCCTTAATTTCACTCGGCCATAAAACTATGCAGATGCCAAGATCAACACGTAGTTAAATGTCAATGGGAAGGAAAAAGTGAAAATGTCACATTCACCTTTTAATATTTTCCTTCAGGAGCTATTTCTAAACCTATGTTTGAAAAAGCAATTTTAGCATTTTTCTTCGTATTATACCTCCCAGCTATGCAAATTATCACCCGCACACTTCAGTGAGGGACAAATAGATTACTAACTTACACTTTGCCTGTGGAGAACAATATTCTGTACTGGGAGGAGCCCTCCAGCTTCTGTTCAAAGGAGATCACAATACGTTGTATATAACAAGCTGAATGAACACACTTTATTTATATCCCAGGGTAAAGGAGAAGTGCCAGGAGAGTAAAACATAACCTGGGCAATGCACATGATCCCTTTAAAGTGTATATAAAGCCAACCTTTAAAAAAAAAAATTGTATAGTGCAGGGAATGGTTTTCTTTTCCTGTCCCATTGGGGGGGAGATTTCTTTTCACTTCCTGTACCAAAGGCACAACAGGAAGTAAGAGGAAAATGGGGGTAGTGAATTCCATCTTAGACAGTTATTTCTAAAACAGGTGTCCTCACTGGAAGATTTACCCTCATCTCCCATTCCTGTGACAGCTCTAAAACTTTGAATTACACACCACTTTTTTTCTTTACAGTACAATGGTCACAAAACTGAGAGAGTGAAACCTGCTTTCAAATCTAAAAAACAGGTTTTGGCCCTACATACACATAGGGGTGTATTTATAAAATGTTTGCAGAACTATTTGTTCCGCAAACAACTGTGTATTAGATTCACAGGTGAGAAAAAAGGGGGGTTTTACTCAGAGTTCCAAACCCAAAATGAATAGACCCCTTGAGATGGGTGTATTGATTATTCAGAAACTCTCAAAAGAAACAACCGCCAGCTGCTTTGACTAAACACAAAACAGAGATGTGAGGTTCACATTTAGCTTGAGTTGAAAGGGCCGCATTTATCTGGTTCATCAAATTTGTAAGTTGAACATAGAAAAGCTGTCAGTATTGTCACAGATCATCGTTGCAGCTGATCTGCTGCTTATAGTTCTATGAACATGTGTGTCACAGATCAGCAGTAAAGCTGTTCTGTCACTTGTAGTTTTGCTAACATATGCTCTGTTCCTACCTTTCTCTTGCACTAGTCTGGCAGCTTTAGGTGGTGCCAGGTGCCACCTGCTGATTCTTATAGTAGCTTCTTACTGCACCCTTCCCCTGTCAGCTTGTGGACAACCTAAGCGGTTCCTTCCTATTGCTCACACTTTTTAAACTCGCTGCAGCTCTCAGCTCATTGCCCAAGCAATTCTCAAAACTAGCTGCTAACCCTTGGTACACCTTCCACTATGCAGCCTGTATCCTCCATTGTTCCCTATGTACCAACTTCTAGCTATTTCCTGGTTATCCGTGTCTGCTGCTTGTCCTGACCTCTGGCCTGTTTCTGTTCATCTGTCTGCTGCCTCTCTTGACCTCTTGCTTTGTTCCTGGTTATCCATGTCTGCTGCCAATCCTGACCTCTGGCTTGTTCTAGGTTATCTGTGTCTGCTGTCAGCTCTGACCTCTGGATCGCAACTATCCATGCCACAATCAGCCCTGACCTCTGAACTGCTCCTGGTGACCTTCAAGTTATGGTCCCTGATGCTTGAGCAGGGAGAATTCAGGGATCGCCACCTGGAGTCAGCATGCAGCGAGGACCAAAACCCTGTGAGGGGGGTCTCTGGTAAACATCCATTTCAGAGTAACCCTAATCCAGTTTCCTGGATTCTTCCACTGTGCTCCCATGTGGCACCTACTTCACAGAAGCTCCTTGATCTAACCTGCTCCATTGTGCTGTGCTCTACCACAAACTATCTGCTGGCCTACACTTTTGGGATAAGCCTATCATATCTCTTTGGGGAATCCCTATACTGTGTAGTTGGGTTACACAGTGGGAGGTTGTAAAACAGGAGGCATGTGTCTAAACAAGGAGTTTTTCCCAGGCCTTAATGCCTTCCAACTGTGATGACCAAGTAAACCTTTGGAATGACAAAATTGAATCCTCTTCTGACTGGACTTCCTTTTTCCCACAGCACACTGCCAAGTAATCCTCGCTACACAGTTTATGTTGGTGTTTCCTGTGACATTTAGAACCTGCCAAGTTATACCTTCGGCAGCTGATAACCCACCCTTACTAAAGAAGCTAAAGTGTTCCAATGGCAGCCACTTGCAATAAAATACTCAGATCTTTGGCAAATTGGCAGATCTTAACTATCAGCCGCCAGCCCACTCCATGGTTTGGCAGGATCAATGTAATAAAAATGTATATCGTCCCTAAAATGCTTTCAATGTTTCAGATTATCTCAGTAAACCCTATATATTTTTTCAACCAAATGATTAACGTAATCAGTGACTTTATTTGGCTTCATAACAGATCTAGACTGCACCGGACCATTCTTATAAGAATAGTTAACATTGACTCACAAACTAGCCTTATCTGCCAGACATTATAACTGTAGTTACACAATTATCACGAGGTGGTACACAAACCTAGTTGACCTGCAGATTCTTGACCGCACTGTGTCTGATTGCTGGCTTTGTTTAAAAAGTAAAAGTACTATCACCCATATCTGGGGGAACTGCCCCCCTATTACTGTACTCCCTTCTGGGACAAGATACAACATGATTATAGGTGCTAGAATTGAAAATGACCTTCACATTCCTCTGTTATATGTCCTTCTGTGATCTGTTTAACCCATCAAAAAAAAGTCCTTTTGCACCATATTCTTTCAGAAGCTCACAGGATCATTGCAAGATACTGGCAGTCAATAGCTACCCCTACTGTTGTGTAGTGGGCGTATGTGATGAACGAGATTGAACAAAAATGATATTTTGGGAAGAGAATAGACCTAAACCTTATCAAATAACATGGGTACAATGGGACTATGTTATGTCTTTTAATGACAGAGCCTAGAGTGCAATACTGCAGGGTGTCTCTTATCCAACATTATGGAGCACTATCCCTCTTTGGGATGCAAGTTACATGGGGTCACATTACCCCTCTCCTTTCCCCTTCCCTTTCGCCCTTCTGTCCCTTCTCTATTCTCTTTTCCTTTCCCCTCTTAAATTCATCTACTCACTACCCTAATATTTATGACTGTTAGGTATCATTGGCTATCACAGATCACATAATTTTAATATATTCTTGCACTTTTCTGAATATCGTAGAACAGAAGACATGTGTACATGATGGTTTTGTGATAAAAGTTTATTGGCTTTAAAGGAGAACTATGACATGAGTGATTTCCACTCACCTCATAGTTCTAAGCCGACCTGTGACAATGAGACTGTCACAGGTTGGCTCAGTAGATCGGGAGGTGAGAGAACACATACCGGGTTCCCTCACCTCTCGATCCTGTCACGGCTCTCTGCCGTGACAGGGGGAGGGGCTGGATTCCCCTCTCCCCGTTCCGATCTGCCAGCGCTGACTGGCGGAACGGACGAGGGAGGGGGCGGGTACAGCTGGCTCTGCCTTTAGATAGGCAGAGCCAGCTGTCACTCACGCAGCTGGGCGGATCCCGTCATCATAGTTCTCCGTTACCCCAAGGAGAACTATGGGGAAAAACACTGACCCCATAGTTCTCCTTTAATATCCAAGCTACCCCCAGGATGAGATTTTGTATTTTACCCCATTTGATATACATGTGATGTATAGCATTTGTAATTTTTCATGATGTCATGCTATTAAATTAATTTTAATATATGTGTAATGTATATAATATATAATTTTTCATGATGTCATGCTTTGACACAGTGGCGTAACAATTGCCATAGCGACCCAGGAGGCCGCTATGGGGCCCGAGGCACAGCCAGATGCCGTGTGGACCGCCTGGGTCGCTAAGGCATCCTCTGCTGGTAGCTTTCACTGGCAGTCTCTGAAGAAGAATGCACTGCTGTTCAGATCACTGACCGTAATCTGTGCAGCAGCTCGTTCGTTTCCAGAGCCGCTGCTGAGTCAATGAGAGCCAGCAGCGACGGTGGAGGAGGCCGGACCCGGGCAGTGAAAGAGGAGGCGGGCCCATGGTCAACAGCATGGGAGGAGGCGGGGCCCGGTGATGGAAAAGGAGGCGGGCCCGGCGACGGAGGAGGAGGTGGGGCCCATCAGCGAGCGTGGAGGAAGAGGAGGCGGAAATTTGCATTTGTTCCTTCTTTGCTTTTTTATTCTTTTGTTCCTTCTTTACTTTGTAAAATTATATTTAAAAAAATTTAAAATTTAAAAATAAAATCAATTATACATAAAGAAGGCTAACAATAACAAATATTTTATGTTGCCATCAATAAGCTTGGCCAATTTTGAGGACCCATTTACATCTTTACACAGAATATCACATTCTAGGAAATTTTTGTTTCTAAAATAATTGCATTAGTATAAAAACTTTAAGCTCCCCCTCTCTTGTCAAGTCATTCTTTTAGTAAAAATAAATGCTAGCATATGCTATTGGGGGAAAATGATGTCTGCCGCATGTCAACAATCACTGTAAAAGGCCAACAAACAAGGTAGGGTTTTGTGTTTCCTGAGCTGTAGCAGGTCTTCCAACTATGTATGGCAAAAAGAGGCAAAGGTGCAAGTAGCAAATTTCTTTAAAACTATGGTGACCGGCCTGTCGGAAAAATGTGCTGCTGATGTTATGAATATGCACCATAGTTGTACGCTAATTTTGGTCTGTCTGAAAGAATCAATAATCAAGCTGTGCAGTGAAGAGCAGACAGACGCAGGGCTAAGGTGTGATGAGATAAATATAAATTCACATTTTATGTCAATTACCGAATATAAATAGGAACTGATGTGTGACAATTGCTGCATCATTGACATAGGACATAAGCAAGAAATTCATGTTTACCAATATCCATTTTTTTAAACAGGTTCCAACTCCCAATTTAATGGGCAGGTTAACAAATTTATAGCCTACTGGTTGCTTAAAACAACTACATGCTAGTCAAGAAGTTGCACTGCACTGCCTACAAGCAACCAACAAGCACGCTTCCACTGACCTCTGCCTAGACTTAGACAGTCAGGATCGCAAATATGGCTGCTCTTACCCACACCTTAGTGGAAAAAATGCATTTATCATGTAGCGGCACGCTAAGATTGGGACTGAGGTGATGAATAAGTAAAGGTGGCAAGGTCAGTCTACTACAACAAAAACAGGGAGGCGTGTATACAGGCATACACATTAGGATAGCTGCAAGCTTATATGAGACATATATAAATGACAACTTGCAGAGAGCAGGCGCCACACTTGCCACTATAGTCCTTTGCCTATGTGGCTTGTCGACAAACTGGACCTAATGCACTGCATTGCCTACAGGCAACCAACAAGCATGCTTCCACTGACCAGGCTTAGATATCCAGCATCACAAACATGCCTGCTCTCCCACACACCTTGGTGACACAGTGCATTTATAAAGTGATAGCACACTGAGGTTGGGACTAAGGTGATGAAGAAGTAAAGTTGGAAAGGTCAGTCAACTACAGCAGGAAGTGGGACATGAGTATTAGGACGTACACATTAGGAGAGCTGTGAGCTCACATATGACTAATATAAATGGCAATGTGCAGTGACTAGGCACCACCCTTGGCAGACCTGCCACCCTAGTCGGTGGCCTGTTGAAGAAAAGACCCAATGCCTTTGATGTGCATAACATAACAATTTTCACAAATCAGCACACATTTATTTATATATTTTTTCTGGATTCTGTGTTTAGTTATATTTGCAGAAATTATTTTCAGTTGCACACTGGCATGACTGAGTGTTGGTCATGGTTTACAGCTACATATATTCTCTTTTATTTTACACTTTAGTGTCATCTCAATGGAATATTCATCTATTCCGTTTTCAGCTCATAAACACAGGGCATTTTCATTTAAATACATTTGAGGTCTCCTTTGAACGAGATCATACAGCACAAGATGAAAGGGCACTGAGCTCTATCGGCCGTGTTTTGTTCCCACGATCACCATATGTAGCACATATTAGTGAACCAGAAGGTGCGAGCAGGAAAATTGGGTTACCTCTTTGGCCTGTGGATAACACGGAGAATCTGGACATGTTCCTACGTGTCAGATGAGGAAACAGCCGGAGGGGATTTGTGTTCATATTAGGCATACACATTTCTGTTGTAAGCAGCTGGGAAATACCACAGAGGTTACACACATCAAAGTAGAATAGCAATGAGCAAAAATATTTGCTAACAATTTAAGCAAAAAATAAAAAATAGTAAGTTTTCCAACCTAAAATTACTATTAAAATACCTGCAGTGCTGTCCTTAGATGTGCTGCATATGTTAAAAGTAGCATGTTCTTCACTGCATGTCCCAGTGCAAGGTCCGCTACAGCTCTGACATGCATCCATTCTGAGTGACCACAATAATGTAATAAAAAGCTCACAACCAAGCTGTTGTACTTGAGAAAACATTACACATAACATAGCTGTGTCTTCCAAACTTCTGTACAGACAAATAGATTTTACAGCTTTGCTGGTAGGAAGAGAGTGCAGATGGAGCAGAGTGAGGTCTCATCAGTGTGGCGATTCTCCTTAATTGTCTAGTTCAGCATTTTTCAACTTTTCTTTTTTCACAGTACCCTTTAAAAGTACAGTGTATGCAAAATCTTGAGGCACCCCAGTCTAAAATGTCATAGATTTTAAGAGGGACCCCACACAAGAACACACAAAAATGTGGGTTTCCCCCTTCACATCGAAGTGCCTCTTTCAAATCAGGATTCCCCTCCTCACATCAGAGTCCCTCTTTGCATCAGTAGCCCCCCTTCACATCAAGAGAACTCCTTTTACATCAGAAGCCCTTCTTTCATATCAGAGTCCCTCCTTTTACATCAGAGTTCAACCTTTACATCAGGAGCCTCCTTCACATCATTCTTCGTTCCCCTCTTCACATCACAGTCGCACTACTACCAGATTTTGAAGCACCTCTGAGGAAGCCAGAAGGCACATCAGTTAAGAAAGGTTGATTTAATCAGAAGGCTGAAGGTGGATTGTGACCAAGCTGTATTGCTTACATGTACAAGAAAAGTGGGGTAGCTGATCTGGCTCTGCTGTATGGCAGGAGTGCCATGATCACTTGACCAAGACAGTTCACATATATGTATTTCAACTGTGTAATGGGTTGTCACAAATATGGAAGAGCTGGGAATACAGTATGTGTAGATCAAAGGCAAGACTTTGATTTAATTAATATTTCTAGTCCCTACTCTCAAAGTTGGGCAGATGGTGAGGCACCCATCCAGGGCATGCTCAGTAGAATATCACAGTAGAGCCAGTTTTTAGTCAGGATTCAATTAATGTACCAGCATGTCTTTGGAGTGTGTGAGGAAGCCGGAGTACCCAGATGGAATCCACACAAGCACAGATAAAACATGCAAACTCCATGCCCTTGATTTTCTGAAATGTTGGGAGTTATGCTTACATACAATTTCGAAAATGAAAGGTCCACTTTATGGACAGCCCTCCACCACTAAATAGCTTTAAAATGGCAATCAAAAAGAAAAAAATACTTAACGTTTCCCTTTCTTTCTGGTGCTTAGAATAGTGATAATGCTTTCTTTGAATGTCCTAGCTGAGCACATTTTCAGTGGATTTTAAGCTCCCAGCATTCCTAGGAAGCAGTGGTGAAGCACGGTAATGTCTCCAGCCCCTCCTGGAAGTGCTGGAAGTAAGGACGGAGGTGAATATTTTAACATTTTTATTTTTTCTGCAAAGGCCTTATTTCCGATCAGCATCTTTAAGCTATTGGTATTCTGGGGGTGCGGGCTGTCAGTAAAGAGGCCCTACCATTTTCTTGGAAGGTCCGTTTAGATAGTTAAGGTTTCTCCTTAAAGTATCTGTTTAATTAACATGTTCTACTCTAAACCCCTTATCTGTGTGATACTACAGAGATACGCAAGTCTGTAAAGCAAAGAGGCCTGAATATAGCTCAGGTTCCTGCCAGCCTAGGCACTTTTGAAGTGCTAACATTATATCATGCCATCTCGACCCTTCTGTCTCCAACCAGTCTATGTGATTATTGTTTAGACTCTCCTCCTTTTTGTAATGTTTGTGTGGATACCAATGTTGATACCAAGAACATACATATTATTTCAACTATTTCCTGGACTTATTGGAATAATTTTTATGCCTGTATAATTCCTGCCCTAGCTTACTAAATGTAAACACACTGTTCATATACTTTAGGGGACTCTGGTGTTACTGGGCATGCACATCTAAGAACCTATTATAAACTTCTACATTATATGTACATGTAGAATATATGTAGGATATGTACATAAATTGTCCAATTGTCCTAGTGATTTGTCCTGGGATATCTGTACATTGGAATCGTGTGATGGTTAATATATATATATATATA
>NW_017306902.1:727352-741579 GCF_000935625.1 Nanorana parkeri | reverse complement strand
TATTGTGATTTCATAGATAGGTTTATTGGTCCCAACTATTACCAAGCCTTAGCTAAGTTTTGTGATGTCCTCAGGATAATCCAAACAAACCATTTTCTATGCACTAATTCACCGACCTGGGCCAGCTTTGTTTGGGTTCACCAAAAAATTTGCAAAGGTAATTTCATGGCCAAGTAATGTTTTATCCACTAAAGGAGAACTATGGGATGAGTGAATTACACTCATCCCCATAGTTAGAGCCAACGTGTGACACTGCAGCTGTCACACGTCGGCTCTATTGACTAAGAACTGAGCAATCACATACCGCTGATCACTCAGTTCCTAATCTCCTCCCTGCAGAGATTGGTGACTGTCAGTCACCGCTCCCCACAGGGATTCTCCCTCTCTCTATTCTTCCAGTGCTGACTGGAGGGACAGATAGGGGAGGGGGCAGGCACAGCTGACTCTAGCTCTAGAGAGGTTGAGCCAGCTCTCAATCAGGCAGTGGGGTAAATCCCGACAATGTTGTTGGGACCTTTTTCGGCTGCAGCACTGCTCTGCACTGTCAGCAAATAGCGGGTTATAGCCTGCTATATGTTGAGTTTTGGGTCAAAGGACAACAGTAGTAAATGTACTCCTATGACCCTAAAGAGAACTCCAGGAAAAAAAAGGTTTGGCAATAGTTCTCTTTTAAAGGGAAACTAATTATTTGGGGTAATTTTTTTAAAACTATAAGTACTTCCAATCAGGCAGGCTTTTTTTCTTTGAAACCGGTGGGATGAGTTATTGTGATGTGTCATTCACTTGTGTGTGTAAATAGGGATGTTCAGATACCAGTGCCGATACTTGGCATTTTCAAGAGAACTATCAGGGTTGCAGCGGGGACCTGGCTCTGGCGCTCCACCACTGTCCTGAAATTACTAGTCTGTATTGTGTTAGAAAAACTGTCACATGACAATAAACATAAATGTATCAGTACTTGTATCTGTGAGTACTTGGACAAGTATCAGTACTTGTACTTGAAAAAATGGTATCAGTGCACACCTAATATATATTTATTTTTAAAAAATCATACATTAAAACAGATGTACAAATCCCAGGAGCCCTGTATGCTCCTTAAAAATGACAGCTACCTCCTAAATTTTTAGTTTTTCTCAAATCTAGTCTGGAAAAGTATCTGTACTTGTACCGAGTACTGTATTTGGTATCTGAACATCCCTATGTGTAAATTTGAGCTTGACTTATTAAGTTCTTATTGAAGCTTTACAAAAAGAGAGCAAAGGAGACACAGGAATCATGTAAAAAAGTGCTGAGAGCTCCATCTGCTGGTTGAATGTGAAAACTTAAAATATTAATATGTAATATTTCTTATTTACTTAGCTAAAGAAAAAATATTTTTTTTAAATATTATATAATTTAGTCCTGACCATAATAAAAAAAATAGCGAAAATATGTACAAAATTATTCATTTTGAATAAACATTCTGCTTAGTCACCACTGTATTTCTGTGATGGGGTAAGCTGACTTTTGCAATAGGTTTAAAAGCAAGATAATATGTATGTGGGTGAAGGCTAATTTACTACGAACTCATTCTTGTAGATAATTGCACAGTTATTTTATGTAATTGCACAGACAGCTTAGAATTTGGACTTTTAAGATGTCTCTACTGCAACAGAATTATGCTTCCTTCGGTTTTTTTATTTTAAGGAGAATTCAAGTTAATAGCAAGACATTTTATAGAACTTGCATTGTGAAGGAAATATTAACTTGTCACACCAAGCTGTCATCTGTCGGCTGTTGGAAACGAAGAATGTGACGACACTTTCTATGCTCCATTAGCAAGTTTTATTTTTAAATAATAGATCCACTTCAAGTTGGGGCACAGCTAAGATGGCTGTTACACAGGTACATACAGGCGATGTGTCATTTTTCCAATGTAAAAGTGCCTAGAGGTGAGAAGTTTTGGTCAGAAGTGATGTAGTGATTGATTTCATCTCTAAAGTTCAACTACAGGCACAAAAACATTTTGTGAAAAAAAAGCCCAGCAGGTTTTTAAAATAAAAACACAGCTCCAGCTCCATTACTCACCTCCTCCGCAGCACTGTCCCCAGCCATGCCTCCTTTCCACCACTAAATGTCCTCAATGTCACAAGAACAGGTACCCCCCTTGAAAGAATTACCCTCCCCTCCTTTTGTGGTGACTTCTCTAAGGCCAGAGGACTACCTGTACGTGCAGGATGTCATAGGCCCATCCCCTGTGGGGGCATCACCACTGCCCCCTGATGCAGCAAGTGGATGTCATCAGCACTGGAGCAGATCCGAAAGGACATTGTACATCACATGACCAACCTTAAATATGTAAAATAGATAATGGCAAAAAAGCAAGTGCTCTGGGGGAGAACTGGGGCACAAAAGGGGGAGCTTGGGGGGGTGGGGGGTGGAATCCCAGAGTTGAGCTTCAACTGTTGTCATTTTTAATGTTTATTGTACCGTGTGGAGCAAATGAGAATTTCACTGGGCAGCACAGTGGTGTAGTGGTTAGCACGTCTGCCAGCACTGGGTGTCCCCTGTCCGAATCCCAGTCAGGACACTATCTGCAAGGAGTTTGCATGTTCTACCTGTGCTTGTGTGGGTTTCCTCTGGATACTCCAGTTTCCATCCACACTCCAAAAACATGCTGGAAGGTTAACTGGCTCCTCATGTGTGATGGAAACCTTAGATTTTTAAGCTCCTTGAGGGCAGGGACTGATGTGAATGTGTGCTATGTAAAGCGCCATGTAAATTGCCCTCACTATATAAATGCCTGAAATAAACAAATAAATTATACCTTACTATTTTCAAACCATATAGAATTAGTAACCATGTAATATTATCTGTAGCTAATCAAGTGAAGTGATATACATAGAATCATTCCCCTATGGGGACTCTTTTGTTATTGCCATCTTTGGCCTTGACAATGGCCCCCATCCTTACAGCGTGAAATTACATAACTATTCACAGGCCAGTAATGCTGATTCACTGTTGGTATGTGAGAGATAACAGCATGACGAGTGAAGTCAAGAAATGGTATAGTTGTAGAAGTAGAAAAAGCTGTAGGTTTAGGTGGTGGACTTATGTTAAGGCTTGATCTGGAGTCATCGAGGGTAAGGATTGCCTTTAAGGATTCATTTTAGGTTTACATTTAGAAATTTAGATTCAGAACAATGTAAATTGCCTCATTATATTTACATTTTCTAGTATAATGATATCAGGCCCCCCTTCAAATCATGGTCCTGAGTCACCCTTTATATCAAAGTCCTACCATCCCAAAATTTCGAGGCACCCATGAGAAAGCCAGAAGATACTCAAAGGTGCCACGGCACATTGGTTGAGAAAGGCTGTTCTATATCAGTCACTCACTAAATAGGGCAGCCATGAGCAGGAAAACAGACATGGAGCCTGCAACAGTACAAACAAGTGTTGTGAGTTCTGATATTTCATCCCTTCACAGGTTCTCTTTGATATTGCCAAAATCCTGTATACTACCAAATATAAACACACAAGACAACAGTTTATATTTGCTCTAAGCTGGTTATAAACAAGGCAAATGAGGCATAAGATGCAGAAGAACAAGCTGTAAAGGTCAGTTGTAAGTAGAGTTCAGTTAGATAATCCGTGAACAGTCTGCTGCTCAGATCCAGAAAGACCTCTTACAGCTCCAATGACCCATGAAGTCTCCTACAGGTTCTTCAAGGTGTGTAAGACCAGTTCACTAAGAGCAGGAAACCAGGGACATTCACAACTACAGACACGGCTTTTCTCTAATGTACCCTTCCTTCCTCTCTTTGGGATGGTGTCAGTGAATTGGAAAGTGTTTGACGCCATCATCAATCAGTGTTCGGAGCTGAAAATAGGCTGCGGTATGCTTTGCAAGCTTCTGCAACTTGAAAAAGATGAAAATTCTTTAATGGGAAATCCAGCTCTCATTGTATTTGTAATACACCACATTTTATAATCCAGACTTCATCTGCTTTCAAAACTGGCCATACACTGTTATTTATTTTTTTGCTAAACAGCGAGAAAATAGTCTAAGAACATTAAACCATAAAAGAAAATAGCCTAAAACAATAGCCTAAGAAGATCCAACCAGAAAGGAAAATACCCCAGAAACATGTGATTCTGCTTTATTCACCCAACAGCCACAGCTTTATATATTGTTGCCAAAAATCCTTAAAACAAAATGAACAAATGATGGTTATTTTCCACAGACAAATGTACATGCAGCTCTGCTGCATCAATACCTATGCAATATATATTTTTTTTAAATAGACCCCTTGATGTTTGTAGAGGGTGAATCACTAATGTTCACATATAGATTACTATTCAGCCATTGAAGCCGATAACTCCTTGCAAGTGAGAATTTTACCCTTAAAATTGTCAGTTTTGGAATTTGCCCTCCTCACCTGCCCCCAGGGATGTTAATAACTTTCCATAAATCTACAAAAATTAAAATACATGGAAGTAGAAATCCAGGCGGAGAGGTTTCTGCAGCTTGTGGTGAAAAAGTTACCACTAATGATGTTTATTTGAAGTCCAGATAGCTGCTGCATAGTGTAAAATCATACTTTCATCCATGCCGGAAGATACAGCTAATGCTGTACTTCCGGGCGGGGACTTTGAGACCTGTGACAGTCATACACAGAAGCTATAGGGTTGTTTATCTACCACTCCTCTCCACTTGTCCATTCACAGTAAGCCTTGTATTCTGGGAACCCGTTCCATGTACTCTTCGACAGGAATGAAAGTATTATTTTAACACAACACAGCAGAAATCCATCAGGGGTCATTTTTAAGATACTTGAAAGCATTTTTAAGATTTAACTCCTGAGTGCTAATGCTGTACTTCCAGTGCTGGGTTTATGAGACCTGTGGCAGTCATACACAGAAGATATAATGTCATTTATCCACCCCTCCTCTCCGCTTGTCAATTCACAGTATGCCTTGTATTCTGGGAACCCATTCCATGTACTCTACGGCAGGAATGAAAGTATTATTTTAACACTACTTTTTTTTTACTACAGAAAATAAAGTTCCCCTTTAATTTCTAAACCAAAGAACAGAGTTTCAACCTCCCCAGGCGCAGCAGGTGGGGATCAGCTGCAGGATGGGGGCCAAGTGGGCCTTGAATATGTTACAGGGACTGTACAGCTGAGCGTATACCAGCCTCAGCAGAATCTGAGAGGTCTAAACTGAGGGTGTACTTAGTTTATTTTGGACAACTAGCAATGTGCCATGTTTGAGATTGGTTGATTAACTTGGATTACTCACATTTTTGTCATATTTTTGGGTACATGGTGCGGACTGGACCATCCACACCTTAACACTTTAAAAGCTAAAAGTCTATCGCATTGGTGCCTAGATTTGCCTGCTGTTACTAGACATCCCTCCTGACAAACAGGGACTTTGTAGAAACACAGGCCTTGTAAAGCCTGCACTCCCAGTGATATATTTAGCACACAGATTAACAATAATTCAGTGGCTGAAAGGCAAAAAGGCCCGACGGCCAAATTAATTAAGCTCCAATAAGAATTTAACATGGCTGTCTGGCTTGTCAGAACTTCTGACTGGAGAAATATGAACCGAGTAATGACTGTAATCTTTCACTAATTCTCACTTCAGAAATATTGGTTTGTATTTTCCTGTTTGTGGCAATGCTGCCTGCGATTATTCTGTAAACTGGACATATTAAGCTCTCTATACTCACTATGCTCTCAGTGTATCAAGATAAAACACCAGGATAAGGATCCTTATTTTCAAAAAAAGTTGCTGTTATTTTCAGCTGAATCCAAAAAGGTGTGGGCCGTACAGTACACATTCCGGTACATTTCTCTCCCCAGGAGTGACACATGCACCGTACAGCTCACACTCTGGCGTATTTTTCAGGTCCACCATACAGTTGGGTGCAGCCAGCCTGTATAAATCAATGAGAGGATGGCTAAAGATGCGGCTGTAAGGATATATATGCAAATCCCATGGTTTACTTGGGACTTATGCAGTGCACCAAAAGCAGGGGGTCTCCATTCGGTGCAGTGCATAAGTACTGGAATGCATGCAAACAATAAGATTTGTGCACATACCCATACCGCCATGTCTTCAGCCAGCCCACCATTGATTTGTACAGGCTTGCTGCATGCAGCTATACAGTGCACCTAAAACTTACAATGCTGTTTTAACACCTCTCTCTGGACAGGTAATAACACCTCCTAGCTCCAATTATGCAAAAACAATCAACACCTGGTTGCAATTAACAGATTATGTGGATTGGAGCAACATTCACCATATTTATTGACTAATACCCCATTGACTAAGGAGATACTTGGCCGGTTTACAAGAGAGACCCCTATATGGCAGAGTTTGTTTATTACAGGCCTATAGTCATTGGTCATATAGTCATAGTTATTGGGCAATTTTATACTGGAAATAATTCTGATAAATGCAGATAAAACCATCTGTGCTGAAACCTTTGGAGTTTTCAGACATTTCCAGGAATACCTCTCTTTAGTGATATAATTATTCACTAAGTGAAGGAAGTTGGTGTTGGTGTTTTATCTTCCTGCAGATTAGTGTGTTGACCTGGTCCTGCTGACATCATGAACTTTCATGTCTGATATTTACTTTGCTTCTTTAGAAAGCTTTTGTGATTTTCTTACAGTAACTCCATCTCCATCCTGTTGAATTGAACAGCAGTGAAATGGTTAATGACGTAATGATATAGAGCTCTGAACTTAGTAGCCTGCTTCAGTCTTGAAACAGAGGGGTGACCCCCATGAAATGGCAGTTGTCCGGATGACTGTGATGTCACAGCCAAATGCCCAATTGGGGAATCCGAATGCCAACCATCTGAGACACCTTTTTTTTGGATGGTAAAGGTGTACAACATTTCCCACCGCTTCACCAACCTTACTATTTGCGGCAAAGAAGCTGGAAATTCTACAACACTTTTCATTATGACAGCAGAGCTGGCCATCCCGACTGATGCAAGAAACAAGAGAAATATCATACGTACCCCATTGACTAAGCAGATACCTATAGGGTTTATAAGAGAGACCCCTATACGGCAGAGTATGTTTATTACAGGCCTATAGTCATTGGTCATATAGTTATTGGGCACTTTTATACTGGAAATAATTCTGGTAAATGCAGATAAAACCGTCTGTGCTGACACCTCACCTTTGAAGTTTTCAGACATTTCCGGGAATACCTGAATTTAGCTTTATCATTATTCACTAAGTGAAGGAAGTTGGTGTTGGGGTTTTATCTTTCTGCAGATTAGTATGTTGACTTGGTCCTGCTGACATCATGAACTTTCATGTCTGATATTTACTCTGCTTCTTTAGAAAGCTTTTGTGATTTTTTTTTAATTTTCAGTTTTCTACACTTCATTAGGTACAGGTGAAACTCGAATAATTAGAATATCGTGCAAAAGTAATTGCAGTAATTGCTGCAAAAGGGGCCCAAACCAAGTACTGAGTACATATGCATGCTTGTACTTTTCAGAGGTCCGATATTGTTCTATGTACAATACTTGTTTTATTGATTGCCTGTAATAATCTACTTTTTTGAGGTTGTGGATTTGGGGTTCTTGGGGTTTTCATGAGCTGTAAGCCATAATCATCACAATTATGACAAATCACAGCTTAAACTATCTTGCTTTGCATGTAATGAGTCTATCTCATATATTAGTTTCACCATTTAAGTTGCATTAGTGAAATAAATGAACTTTGCACGATATTCTAATTATTCGAGTTTCACCTGTATATGGAAACAATAATGTGTACAAACTACAATAGGCTGGGAACTGGTTCCAAAGAGCTTTAATACTCCAGGTATAGTATGCAGTCTGCAGACATTGCTGTGGCACTCTCAGTAAATAAAATAAATGTATTTTTTTTTTAATATATAGATAAGAGAACTTGTGAGTCCTTTTGAAGCCAATTTGAACTCTCATTTTAAACAACTCGGTACTTTCTAGGTGTTTTCCAGCAGCCCACCAATCAGCAGGAAGCATGAGCTTTGCTAACCGTGGAGTTCCAGCTTTGACTCAGGGTGAGTGTTGGACCTCTGCAGAGAGACCACAACTACCACATAGAGAGCAAGGTCTCCTCTCTGCAGCATGCTGGCAGGGGACAGGCCTCATCCTTTTTATTAAGCTCACTGCGCAATCACTTTGACAAAGTGAACAGTCTCTAATATTTTAGTAAATTAACTCCAGTATTTTAGTAAAAATAAAATAAAATGAATTTAAATAAATCCATTAACAGCCTTCAAGCAAGACCTAAGAAACCCACATTAGTTATCCTTTAACTATCACAGTTAGATAATGCAATACAAAGAAAACTCACTTCCACCACAAATAATCCTTTCAGCTGGCATGGTTTTGATGATTGACCTATATGTCATCAAGTAGGTGTAGATGACGTACAGGGAAAACATATGGCGCATCAGCCCCACAAGGACCTTTTGTAGCCTTTCATCTTTTCATCAGCTTTTTTGATTTATCAAAGAAGGTTCTGATCTTAAAGGAAAGACCCATGTTACGTTGTGTCATATGTCTGTACACTTCCCAGGGCCGCATGGCTTTTTATAATCTGATGACTGCAATGGAACAAAACAAGCTGAGCGCTTCCACAATCAGCACATAACGTACATGTTATACGGCACCTTCACAAAATATTGTTACACAGCTACAGCAAACAATAGATTACAGATAACAGTCTCATATCCTCTATGTGCTCTGAATAAAATGGAATTCTTCATTCTAAAACAGATACCAAACATTGAATTTGTTTTCTTTATATTAAGGGCACATGCACACTGGATCCGATGCATTATGATCCATTTTCTAACGGATGGTAACGCAAGGCTAACGAAAAATGAATGGGTGTGAATGGGACTGTTCACTCTGCCGTCCATTGCACTGAAAAAAAAGTGAAGCATGCTCTACTTTATACAGCGGCAAACACACGAGCTAATGCAGCACAATGCAATGCCGATCTGGACATGTTACTTCACATAAAGCTTGTCCAAAAAATAATTTTATAAAAGCAAAAAAAAAAAAACAACGGAACGCAATGATTTAAATGAAAAAAAGAAGGTACAATCGCAGGTCTCCATGGAACTGTTAGTACCTTCTGATTCTGGTGTGAATGGGGCCTTAGGGTATAACATGAAACATGATCAGATCACAACCATGTTTAAGGCCATCAGAGACTTGTAGAATGTTGTTTGAAATTTTGATTGATTTTAACATTTGATTTTGGAAAGAATGGAATTTCTTGAATGTAAACCACATTCACTATTAGAATTGGGTTTGTTCAAGAAACATTTAGCATCAAGCTTCTTCAAGCTGTTTCTACAGTTAAAATTAATCTTCATTTTAACCCCACTGTTAGAAAATCAACTATACATTCCAAAAACTATTTTTTTTTCTAATGAAATTCTACTGGTGTATAGCCAGCTTGAAGGAGTTGTGAAGTCTCAGCATATCCTCTCCTGCTATAACATCAGTACTGTAATAGGAATACATAGAGTTGTTTGTGATAATGCAATCAAAGCTTGCTAGAAAAAAATCCCTTTTATGTAGCGAGTGCTGCCTTCTGTCTGCCCATCACTTTCATCAACCTCCTGGATTCCCAGTGTGCTTTGCATCACTTTCCCTGATGCTTGATGCAATCTCAATTTTTCAAGACTACATATCCCATCATGCATTGCTTCCAGCAAGCAATGATAATGTTACATTGTTCAGACAATGAGTTGAAAAATTAGGAGAAATGTCCCCTGATACAGCGCTAGCACTAGGGTGAAGGTATGTGGGTGTGAATTTAAGTATTAGGTGTGCTGCTTCTTAGAAGTGCGGACCGGGGTGTCCGCCGTTTGCCAATAGGAACAAAAAAAGGGGTACAGAAGCGCTACTACCATATACTGACTAGGTAAAACCCTGGAAGGCAATTAGCAACTTACCAAGGAGTGGAGATGTTGGCGCGTTATCATCGGCAAAGGGCGGATGGATGGGAGTCTTTGGTTGGTGGGAGTGGTGGGTACTCCAAAATGTGTAAACGCAGATGGGGGTGTGTGGGTATGTCACTGCCATGGGGGCTGAGGGGGGCTCAGTGTCAGTGAGAGCATGTGTCCAGATGATGTGTGTGGTAGGGATCTTGGGTAGGGGGGAGGACCGCTGATTGTGGCAGCACAGTGAGAAGAGGGCTTGGTGGATGTTGGCAGAACTACGTGGGCTATAGCCCGGGTGCTGTGCGGAGCAGCCTGCAGAAAAGTGACAGGCGGCTGAATGAGGACAGTATCTGTGAGCCTGGACGCCGAGTGGCTCGGGGGCGGAGACTGAGTCGCTCGCTGACAAGCGGCCGGTGTCAGGGGGAAAGAGGCTGATTGAAGTGGTTGCCTGGAGATGGACGCTGCGGCTAGGAGAGCCGGAGGGAGTGATGAGACTACACCACTCGAGGGCACGAGCAGTAAGCCCGGGACAGCAAGCGGTGTGTCTACGGGATGGAGCAGGTGGAGGCTGAAAGAACGGAGGTGTATAGAATGTGAAGTGGTAAAAGGAAAAGCAGCAAAGAGAAGGGAAACAACCATGGATTACAGTAAGGCACACATTACAGTATTGTTTTATGTTAAAAAATCTGAGGGTTTAATGTCACTTTAAGTGGGAAAAGGTGGCAACCCCGAATGTGGCATAGAAGGGCTGTGTTAAAAAGTGATGGTGGTGGGCATTGGGGGGGGATCAGATGATGGTGTTAATTTCCAATTCTTCATTCAGGCCATGGGGGGACAGTGTGTTTAATTTGTAGATCCAATAGGTTTCCTGTTTGCATAGGAGGTGGAATCTTTCTGAGGGGGGGAGTTTGGCGGGGATCTGCTCAATCGCAAAGACTTTTAGGTGCTCGGTACTTTTATGATGTTTCAGGAGGAAGTGGCGTGGGACGCTGTGTTCCGTGCACCCCTTTTCAATGAACCTCCTGTGTTCTCCTATGCGTTTATGGAGGGGTCGGATGGTGCGGCCTATGTACAAGAGGTTGCAGGAACATTGTAGGCCGTAGATTACGTGGTCGTGGTCACATGTGATGAATTGTGAGATGGGATATTTATATTTTTGATACTCCAAGCTTTTTTGAAGATTACGGAAGGTTTGGGAGGTAGTAGAGGGCCCAAAGTGGGGTCACAAAGTAATAGATGCCAGTTCTTCTTCAGAATGGCTTCAATCGCCTTGTACCTGCTATTGAATGGGGTGATGAATCGGACAGGGTTAATGGACTGGCGTTCGGTTTTCTTGTTGTTGTCTTCAGGTGCTGGGGTGTTAGCGATGAAGTGGTCACGGGCCTTGTTAATGAGGTTCTTAGGGTAACCTTTTTCCTCAAACTTGTCTTTCAGTATGTGACTTTGTAGAATGTAGTCTTTTTTGTTTGTACAATTTTTGTTAATCCTCCAGAATTGCCCTTTCGGGACATTACGCTTCAGACAATGAGTTGAAGTTCAGACAACAGGCTCTGTGAGAGGTGACACAAGGAAGTGCATATTCACAGGGCTGAGTGAAATGGTGTCAGTGCATTGAGGGAAGTAGCTCCTATGGGCATCTTCAATAAGTAAGTTTACAAACTTCTAGATGGATATGGGTATTAGTGGGATAGAACTTATGGAAATTCAATGTAGAAATACAGATTTATTTTTTTCCCATAGATACCCTTTAAATATAAAGCTTATTCTTCTACAGACTGGCTGTTTTATATTTTTTACTGAGTCACTTTAAGAACATAAAATATATACTTATAAATAGACAACTTTTTCTCTTTGGCCGTAATGACCTTTGGACAAAGTCTGACCCCCCCCCCCCAAGACAAACCTTCATGAAGATTGTAAGCAAAGCTATGGCTATGTAGCAGTTTCTGAATTGCATTGTTCATGGTATACATAAAGCACATTAGAGAGGTAGAATGTGACAAGTAGCAGAAAGTATTGGGAAGAATTCACTGAGAAGTTGTGTGAAGTAGACAGGACCAGGACAAGGTAAGGCAATGTATAGCATTCAGATGTTCTGGAGGAGACAGCAGACATGAATCTGGTGAAATATGGAAAGACAGAATGGGAAAGGTCATTGGATGGGAGGTCATTGTCTGAGCAATGCTGTATTCACTGAATGGAGTGGAAATAAAACAGACGAACACATTGTGGATCTGACGTTGACCTCTACTGCGGAGGATGAAAGATGCTGATTTCTGCAGAGTGTCTCCTTCCTAGAAATCAAGTGTGAAGGAAGTAAAGTCTCTAATGTAAAAAGAACACATTTGCAATGATTCTTCTATTACGCAGCAAATGTGGCTCCCTGAAGGCGGAAATACTCCAGAATTTACGTTATGCAACCTGAAACAACACTTACAAAATTGCAATTGCCAACCAGGGCTGTCTACGCTAGTGACTGCCTGAGGATGCCGTTTGTTATTTAGGGCGAGGGGTGTTGGGTTGCTCTTTCTGAACTGTCCCGTTCAGTTCCTGGTAACTGGTGACATCAGTGAGCTGGACAGGAAGCTTCACAGAGCATCATAGGTTGCTAAGAGCTCATACAGTTACACACCGACCAGAAGCTGCACATCTGTGCAGGTCCGGGTGCATGCACTTGGACACACACAGTGTGCGTCCACCTGGACCTGCACAAATGTGCAGGTTTGGGTTGTTGTGTGACTGCATGCAGCCACATCCTGTCATAGGGATGTACAGGCAGATGCACACAATCTCATGCTACATCTATCACTCAAGGGAGCAGGTCTCTGCACACACGTGCACGGCGTGCGGATGTTCACTGCACACCCTGTGAATGGGGCCCTAAACTACAAGAGACAGGCGACACAAAGCTTAGGTGTAAATAGGCACCCTTGAATATAACAGGATATAGGTGTGAACGGGGGCAGAAAATGATGAAGTCATTTTCAAATGGAGAGCATAAAATGCACATGAAAAACATATATAACCTGCATTTTTGTGTAGGTCGGGGGACATTTATTAAAGGCTCTGCTATTTTTACCTGTTTTTGACACCTAGAGTCCTGCGCAGTGGACAACTGATCCACCATAACCCAACCTCCTGCTTCCCGTCTGTCCCAGCATTCAGAAAAGCTCCTTACCTTCCTATAGCTAAAGATATCACTGAATGACTGGAATATTTCCTCAGATTCCTTTAGTCCCACATACAAAGCTTTATTCTTGGCTCAGGCATGCTCGTCTGTCAGTAAAACGTATTTGTGTCTGATGTTTGTTTGTCAAGCTTCTCCTTTCACGAATTTTGCACAAAATTTCCACTTGCTGCGGCAAATTGTGCTCGACATATGTTAGCTACAAAGGAAGAGGTGCAAGGCCTGCCCATGTGTTTGCTGTTTGTCTTGCTAAAGGTCAGTGATCCGTGTACAATTAAACCTGACAGCAAACTGTGGCATTTGTTAATCCTGCTGATCTCTGTCCTGGAACTGTGCATGGGAAAAAAAATCTACAACCTTCAAAGAGGATTTTGGTGGATGAAGTTACTGGAGATCGCAAAAAGCAAAATTATAACAAAGCTATTAACAATATTTATGCAGACTTACTTCCCAACATAGGGAATGTTATTATGGACTAAATCTTATGCACATGGCCGTAAATGCTTTTTCTCTTTTTTACAGATCTGATTGGTTTGGTTTGCTATGCCCCTGTGCACACAGCTGCATAAAGATCAGTAAACCTGCCTGGTGTTCACAGCCAAAAAATCAAAATGGAAAAAAAACGTATTTTAAACTGTAGGCATGTAAATGTTTGCGCTATGGTTTACATGCATGCAGCACAAATGCACTACATTGCCATACAAGAGCTACCTGCATTCTAGAAGGACGGTGACTCCTGCTTTCTAGCATCTTCCCGATGTTAGGACGCAGGTAGCCATGTTCTCACATAAGTCCTGCCTAGCGTCCTTCTCTTGCTAGGATGCAGGTGGATATTGCCACCAGGGGGTCTATTCACTAAGTTGCCGAGGGCAGCCGAGTGAACAACCAACACCAAGTGAAGTGAGCCGAACACTGTTCGGCTATTCACTTCAGGCTGGTACGGCTGATTTCAGCCGTACATCGGCTGAAATCAGCCGTACATCGGCTTGCTTCACATGGCTTCGGGTCGGCCGCACATGCTCAGCATGTTCGGCTGACCCGAAGTGCAGAAGGAGTTTGACTCAGCCGATCCAC